>NC_135857.1:14189331-14321831 GCF_031162955.1 Sander vitreus | reverse complement strand
CGTGAAGCTGGTCCGTCCTCCCTGCACCGGAGTCCCGCTGCGGAGGCTGCACGGCTCGTCCCGGTTGCGGCTCGGAGACAAGGGACCGTGGGTGAAGAGCAGGGGGCCGGAGCAGCAACAGTACCCGCTCACAGACCTCGACAAGGCGGACGCTTTGGTAGGGAAGTGTTCATTCAGATCATGGAGTGAGCTTTAAACTGACTGAATTGTCACAGCTGCTTTTGCTTTCGTTTCCTTACATGTTGAGAAACAGTTACTGTAAATCTACAATAGATAGACTAGCTACATTTTGTAAGTCAACTTACGACACTGATTACATTAGAAGTTGATGTTGCTAATAATATTCTTTATTTTTTGCAGATGCTGAGAAAGTCCCACGAGACAGGTAACCCGACTACAGTCATGCTGGAAATGTAACTTTTGTCTAGATTAAACCCTCAACCTCATACATCAGCGTTCATAGGCCTATCATTTAGCAGTTGCCTTAGGCCTACAGGTGTAGTACACGAGTAGCAAAGCGTCCCCACCCCGGGATGAAACATTATTATGTTGCCTTTCTGGACACATCCATCCAGCGATGGTATGTTTCACCTTTAACCGCTGGTGGAAATACCTGGTTGACATTATTATTATTTGGGTGCAGCTAGAGATGGAAAATTTCTTGAAGGTTTCAAGTAGGTTTCAATATAGATCTTTCTCAAAGCAGACATTAAGAACAGGTGTTACTAATAACATTAACGACAGCTCCATTCTATTTAGGTGTCCCAGTGAGAGGGGCAGTGAGCCAGCATGCACAATACCAGGCCCTGAAATCCAAGCAGCTAAATGGAATTCAGCTATCATTAATTTGATTATTTACACCTGGTGCTTTTCCTACTGTGTAAGGTCAACATGTCTTCCGTGAAAAAGGCCCATTGAGTTAGACTTGTATTATGTAACAACAATGACATAACGACAATAACAAAAAGGTCAGAGGGGGGAAGTTTTGTGAAAAATGAGAATGTATCGTCAAGTGGAGGGAATGATTGAGCTATTTCTTGATTGACAGGGTTTCAGTCTGTCACAGTGATGGGTCGTGACACTGTGGTTCAGATTGTAATTAGAACTTTATTTTAGCTCTGAGGAGGAGGCAGCAGAGCTGCACAATACATTTTATTTTAAATCGTCATGTCAACTGCGCAATAAACACATTGTCTTTTACATTTTTTTTATTAGTTGAAAGAAATATCAGTAGAAAACTGCACATTAAAATGTAACTGTCATTCTTTTTTTAGTGGTAACTTTTATATTCAATTAAATAAAAGAATTTTGGAAATTAATTCCTTTCATTTGTTTTAAATTCAACAAGCAATTTATTGTATTTTAGCAGAATACCTAAAGTAGCAGAACTGAGAACACTTTAATAATCTATTTATTGCAAGTAATATCGTTATCGTGATATTTAATAATGTTATCGCATATTTTCCTCATATCGTGCAGCCCTAGCAGGCAGCACAGGCAAGAGGAAGAACATACTATTACTTCAGTTGGAGATATATATATGTGTGTGTGTGTGTGTGTACAGGGAGTATGTCAGGGAGTACAGGGACAGGGAGTGTACAGGGAGTATGTCAGGGGACTCAGAACACAGCCCTGGGGTGCTCCGGTGTTAAGGATGAGGGCGGAAGAGGTGTATCCGCCCACCCTCACTGTCTGTGGTCGGTCTGTCAGGAAGTCAAGGATCCTTTCAAAAGGATCCTTTCTTTTTCAGGTGAGATAGGGTGGTGTGGAGGATGTGTGCTAGCTATGGCATCTACCGTTGATCGGTTGAGACGGTAGGCAGACTGTAATGGGTCCACTGTGCTGGGTAGTGAAGAGCAGTTGTAATCCTTGACCAGTCTTTCAAAGCATTTTATCCCTACATAGGTGAGTGCTACTGGGTGATAGTCATTCAGGCAGTCTGGTCTTATTTTCTTGGGCACAGGAATGATGGTGGACTTGTTGAAGCACGTGGGTATGGGAAACTGAGCCAGTGACAGGCTGAATATCATTGTGAACACCAGCGCTAGTTGGGTCAGCACACAGTTTGAGGACCCGCCCACTGATGCCGTCAGGTCCTGCTGCTTTCTTGGTGTTCACATTCTTGATAGTTCTCCTGACGTCTTGCTCAGAAGACCAAGATGGGTGTGAGAGGTGCACCCACCCATCCATTAGGGACAGCATCTGATCTAGGTATGCTTATTGTATCACATTTTGTTTTACAAGTCTTACAATAGTCCAACTTAATAGAACGTTGTGAAAAACATGGGAGTAATGAAAACAAAGGCAGTCATTCTATCATCGTTTGCATGTAAACTGATTCTGGCTCTGCTGCACAGATCTCTGGTCGGGCTGTAATGTGTCCACTGTTTATTCCTGGCTTTGACTGTTTTGCAGGATTCCTCTCGTGGTTCAGAAACGGTCTGCTAGCGACTGGGATCGGAGTCATCGCATTTGTCCAGAGCGAAGTGGGACGAGAAGCAGGATATGGTACAGGCCCCAACACTGTGTTTTATGTACAGCGGAGCTGCCAGTCAGCACACTTGTAGCCAAAGCTCTATGGTAGTGCAATAACAAACAGTAGCAGCTTGTGATTCAAGCTTAGTAACAAAGGGATGCTGTAGTGGTGAATTCTTTAAAACTAGTGGATTCAAGAAAAAGAAAAAGACTTGAAAATGAATGAGTGTCCATGAAATAACTAGAATTTTTTATTTAACTACAGAATATGTATCAAACATTGTTTGCCCTAAAGATCAATTTCTAAAAGAACCTTGCAATAGATTTTATTTTTGGATTCAGCAAATGAATAGTTAATGACTAAAATCATTATGAGTTAATAAGGAGCCTTGATATCTAGTTGTAACCAATGTGATGATTACCTGAAACGCCAGTTTTGAGTGTTACATTTATTAAACAAAAGACCTTTATTAAATAGTCTGATGCACATCAATGTGTGAAAAACCATTAAAACTAAAAAAGGTTAACATTTATGTTAGATTAAAGGGTTAATTACATGTATTACCACTCTGAAAGATAAATCTTGGGCAAAGCAGTAGAAATAAGGGTTTATATATATATATATATATATATATATATATACACACACATACACATACACAATTTAAAATAATTTTTTAGCCAAGGACATATTCTATTTTATGTTAAAAGATTTAATTACAGTGAGAACATGTTTGGATCTCTACAATAATACCATGTCAATCTGTTTTTCCTCAGCCTTCTTTATCCTGGGAGGTGTGTGTGTGTCGTTTGGCGGTGCCTCGTACATTGGCAGCCTTTTTACCTTGCGGAGGATGATGCTGCTGTCTGTGCCAGCGCTGCTGCTCCAGAGCGCCGCGGTGTGCAGCGTCGCCCTCTTCTGGCTCTGTGCGGTATCTCTCTACATTGGCCGCCTGGAGGTGGAGATCATCCACGAGGGGGAGGAGGGGGAGGAGGGAGAGGATGAGGATGAGTGCCGGGAGTGCCGTGAGAGGCGTGAACACCGGGGTTACCGTGGCTCCCACAACAGCAGACATCACGACAGTGAGGACAGTGATGGCAAGGGGCCGAACAAGTAGACATCTAGTAAGACATCTTGGATGGAAAGGACGTATGTGTGGCTTTGATTCAGGGCTTCCCCTTATTTGTATGTATGTATGCGTGTTTGTGTGTGCACACGCGTGCATGCAGCCTACATGTTCATGTGTAGGCTGTGAGTCTATAATGACACAGACTTATTGTTATGTTGATGTAAAAAATTATGGTTTTGCTGAAGACCTTTTGGAAAACTGGTCAGAAAATGCTGAATATTTGGTAGTTTGACTACATTCACTTTTGGTGAATAAATCAGCCTTTTTGTAAGATTTCTTAGATATATTCAAAGCTGCTTCACTTACATTTTCAAACTGTGTGAAAATGGTATTGACTTATCAGGCACACTGCAAAGACACACTGAGAACATATCTGTTAATATACGTTTAGTTATCACTGCACTGTCTGCAATCATTTTTAGACCATTTATCTTATCTTGTTCAACATAATAAACTGATTGACTTGAAGTTTTCTTAAAATCTTGAAATAAAACAAGCTGGTTGTGAAATGCTAGAAAGAATGGTCATAAACTGTGCGTGCTTCAGGTTTGTATTGTTTTTTTTTTTTATCAATGAGGGCTTACGATAATTTATTTTACAGGAGGTTTAATATATAAGGAGTTTAAATATATATATATAATGGTTGAAAGTTGATGAGTTTGAGTTTGTGTGCGCAAATTGGGTTCACTATTGTTTCTGTGTGCACCACTATCAGTGCACCGGAGTGTACATACAGTAATAAAGTGAGAAGAAATCTGTGCTGACAGTCAAAACTTCAGTGTGTGCTTTATTTGCTTTTACATTTATAGTAGATAGACCAGTGATTCCCAACCTAGGGGTCACCAGATAAGTCTGAGGGATCCTGAATAAATGTGTAAGTGAAATTAACACAAACGGACAAACATTTTTTGGGGCCATGTAGTATTACTGCATAGACGTGCTGGTTGGTTTCTTGATCTCTTATATAATGAAGCTGCCGTTTATAGTGTATTGTGTGCATTGTACACAATGGGGAGTTTGGAGAATTTTACCTTCATCTACACTTGATACTCTACAAATGCAAAACAAAAACAGCATTTTAGATTCTAATTTACTAATAAAATATAAGTATTCAGACCCTTAACTCTATACTTAGTTGAAGCACCTTTGGCAGGAATTAAAACTTTGAGTCTTCTTGCATATGACGTGAGAAGAATTGCACACCTGGATTTGGGTCTTCTCCGCAGATAATCTCAAGCTCTGTTGGATGAGGACCGTTAGTGGACCGCCATTTTCAGGTCTCTCAAGAGAAGCTTGATTGGGTTCCAGTCCGGGCTCTTGCTGAACCACTTAAGGACTCACAGAGTTGTCCCTAAGCCACTCCTGCATTGTCTTGGCTGTGTGCGTAGGGTCATTGTCCTGTTGGAAGACAAACCTTCGGCCCAGTCAAAGGTCCTGAATGCTTTTCATTAAGGATCTCTTTGTACTTTGCTCGGTTCAATTTTTCCTCAACCCTGACCAGTCCCCATGATGCTGCCACCACCATGCTTCATGCTGGGATGGTATTTCGCAGGTGATGAGCGGTGCCGGGTTTCCTCTCCAGACATGATGCTTAGAATTGAGGCCAAACTTGGATTCATCAGACTTGAGAATTTCTTAAGTTTCTCACAGTCTGAGAGTCCTTTAGGTGCTTTCATGTGTCTTTCACTGAGGAGAGTCTTCTGTTAAAAAGCCAAGATTGGCAGTGTTGCAGTGACGGTTGTCCTTCTGGAAGTTTTCTCCCGTCTTCACACAGGATCTTCGGAACTTAGCCAGAGTGACCATCAAGGTCTTGGTCACCTCTTTTACCAAGACCCTTCGCCCCTGAGTGCTGTTTGACTGGGCAGCCAGCTCTAGGAAGAGTCCTGGTTGTTTTAAACTTTCCCAGAATTATGGATGCCACTGTGCTCATACAGCAGAAATGTTTTGAGGCCTTCCTTTATGCCTCAACACAATCCTGTCTGACTCTGCAGGCAGTTCCTTCTACCTCATGGCTTTGTTTTCGCCCTGATATGCATTGTCAGCTGTGAGACCCTATGTAGACAGATGTGTGTGCCTTTCCTAATCATGTCCAATCAATTGAATTTGCCACAGGTGGACTCCAATCAAGGTGTAGAACCGTCTCAATGAGAAATGGGAGGCACCTGAGCTAAACTTTAACTGTCATAGCAAATGGTCTGAATACTTACAGCATTTCAATGTGACATTTCAGTTTTTGCAAAAACTCTATTTTCTTTGTCATCATGGCGGAAACAATTTTGGCATAAGGCTGCAACTTAACAAAATGTGAAAAAAGTGGAGGGGTCAGAATGCTGAATTCACTGTACATAATGAGCAGAAAGGTGGGGGTCAATAGGAGCCTCCTAGTTACTAGTTAATCTGGCATGGTCCCACCAACACACCCTTCTACACCAAAAGAAGGTCTCTCTTTTTTATCATTCAGATTCAGAACGCTCAATGGTGTTTTTTGCCTCCAACGGCGCCTTCCAGGCAGCTAACCCTAACCTTAACCCTAAACATAGCCATTGCCACGCTGCCTGGGAGGAGACGTTGGGGGCAAAAAACACCAAAGACCATTCAGAACAGTAAATTCCCTGAATAAGTACAGAGGACACAACCTCAGTGTCCTCAATATTAGTTGGGATATTTGAAAGTACTCATTCAGAGAACACACACTCCATAATTAAATACCTACACACACTCTCATCAAAAACAGAGACAAAATATAAAAACATCTCTTTCCTCGATCTTTAAAAATAAACAAATTTCAATGTGTAAGTGCTGCCAGAGTCCAGCAGGAGTCAAAATATGTACAAACTGTCCACACACACATGCTGTACATGCATCATTTTTATAATGAGCAAGCATGCATGAATATATGAACTGAGCTGAGCAGCATGTGGTGGTTGCTGTGTGTGTGTGTGTGTGTGTGTGTGTGTGTGTGTGTGTGTGTGTGTGTGTGTGTTTGTGTGTGTGGGAGTGTTGGTGATGGGGGGGCTTTGTCTGCGATAACTATCACTGACTGGGTTAGGGCAAAGGTCTGTGATATCTTGCGTCCATCGACAGTGCCGCTGTTGAGACTCACCTCAGAGTCACCCTCTCTTCCTTCCTCTCTTCTCCTTCACTCTCCTCTCCTCCCGCCTCTCCTTTGCTGATTCCCAGGGCGTTTCAGGGCAGTTGTGTTTCACATGCAGGGTGTGTCTAGATGGCTGCTGCAGTGTGACCAGCACCCCTATCGCCTCCCCTCAAGGCCCCTCTCCTCCCTCCTCTACTCTCTCCCTCAGATCTTCTTCTACCCTTTCGCCCTCGAGTCCTTTCTCTCTGGACTCCTCCTCACGTTCGCTTCTCCTCCCCTCCCTCCTCTCCTCTCAGCGTCTCTCCTCCGTGGCTGCATCTGACTGCACAGGTCTGTTTGGCATGCAGGAGGCTCCTGAGGCCTGGCGCGTCTAAAGGGCAGGGCACCCAGAGGCAGGAGACGCGCCCTCACTGACAAACACCATCCACCCCAGACCCCGAGCAGCTACTGAAACCACAACGCCAGCCACAGCTCCAAAGTCCAGGTCTAACCTCATTCATCTCTAAACCTCAGCTGCACATCTACACTCCCAGCGCTGAAACTAGGAGCCATAACCTCTGCTTATTTTGAGAGCAGATTGCTCATCTGCTCTCAGGTGTTAAATGCCACGCGTATGGATCAAAGCGTCTGCCTTGAGAACTGCATTAAGTATGGATTGGCCTTCTCCTGGCTGAGAGGAGAAAGAGGAGATTGTTGGGAAACATTGACAAAAAAAAATAGTAGCGGTAGCAGAGGAGGAATGGAGGAAAGAGAGAGTTGTGGAGGTGTAGTAAGCCCATGTCAGGTGAAAGCTGTCTGGGTGTCTCCCTCCATCCCTCACTCTATTATTCCTACCCATATTTTTACTCTTTCAAATGCATTTACATGTGCTAAGGTATTTCCCCCGGGAGCGCGACTCCAATTCAGGGGGTAAGATAAACCATCAAAGTTAGTGACAGAGAGGGCATATGGGTGACTCAATGACAGGCTGAGTAGAAAACAGTCAGGAGAGCTGCCATGACTTGCACACACACACACACACACACACACACACACACACACACACACACACACACATTGACACAAATAGTGCACTGTACAATAAGCACCTTTACTTTGCTATATAAAGACTGTACTCCACAGAAAAGAAGATATTAAGACGAAACCAGAGGTTATTGTGCAGCTCCATTCCCAGCACATCAGCGCACACACACACACTGACACACTTATACAGTACATACGGTTTTGCACGTACAATGGCATTTTCTCCCCAACAACTGCTCTTGTTTAGTATGCGCTTCCTTTGGTCTTGAGGAGGAATGATCCTCACTCTAATGAACTAGGGCCTGCCACTTGAATGTAAAACAGGATTTAACCCGTCTTCAATGTCAGAGCCCCTCCCTGGGGCTGCTTCAGACAACACACACACACACACTCGCAAATTCATGGAGATACACACACAGACACGCACAGACACACAAGCAAACCACCAGTGTACACACACACACACACACACACACACACACACACACACACACACGGTGATGCATGCCCGCATATAGTCGCTCATAAGTGAGACGCTCTCCATGTACTCGCTGTGCTTTTGTGTTCACTTCAGACTAATTTAAGTCTTTGTTAAATCCAAGACCCTCGAGCGACGCCCTGCTTCATGCCAGGGTCACTCTCACCAGCTCCACATTTTACTTTATTTTTTATTAAGGATCAATACCATTGTGTTTTATTGTGTGTTTTATTGCGTGTTGCAAGATCGCCCACCTGCTTTGTTGATGGCAGATAACGACCTGCAGTGGCACAATACATCTATTATATTTATTCTACCGCCGATTTGTATTTGTTATTTTGGCCGTGCGTTGTTTGAATTGATTTTAGTCTCACACGTATAGTGAAAGGCTGTACATAAATGTCTGATATATGCCTGAAATATTGATGGTTTGTGAAGGAGATTTAAGTAACTAATTTTAAGACAAATCAATCTACTGCATGCAAATGTAGTGAACAAACTTTTTTACCTTACAAAATGTTCCCCAAATTATCTATTTGAATCACATATGACACCTTAATTTACTGTGTAAAAAATGAATTGCATCATGCCATTTCAAATATATCTTAATTGTGGAGTTTATGTGCTATACAGAAGCAAGAAACAAACAACAAAGCCTTGAGTTGTGCTCCTCTACTGGAATATTTTATTGTTATGGTCATCTGTATCACTGTTTTTCTTTTTACATTTGTTCATTTTATTTGATGAGTGGGTGGAGTATTCACAAAGATGGGGGGATAACGTTAGATTCACAGTGATGGGCAAGGGGTTAGCTATTTAATACAAAAAAAAAAAACAGACACACTTGAACAAGCAAACGCATACGCACGCAATCATACACACGTTATACCATTAAACACCCGAGAATATGTGCGCTCACACATATTTGCATGTGACAGCTACGGTATGGGTGGGTAGTGCACGTCGGATCTGAACAATTAAAAAATGTTTTTTCTTCTTTTTTTTCTGTCAGACATCAGAACTTTAGAGATTTCCACATAAACTGAGCCCTCAGATCAGACAGTCCACCATAACATTGTACATACGGTGCCTGGCTTTGTGGATCATTTTGAAGACTTGGCTTTCAACAGATTTTACAAATCTGTGTATTTTGATCAGTTTGAAGGACTTTATTCCAAAGTGCTAGAGAAGTATCTGATGTTTATTTCTGAGTATTTATATCAATGTCAGTGTTATGGCTGTACTGATACCAACATTTTGTCAAAAAGGGTCACATTTTTGGAATGAACATTCTTAATTGTCTGGGTATCTTTTAGACAACTGCCAACTTGTTTGTGACTCATTTCAGTTTAAGCACTGATTTAAAAACGTATTTCTTTTTTTTGTGTATATAGCGTTTTGTATGTTTTGTTTTTTTCAGTCCTAAGAGTAATTCCAATCAATTGAGATGAACTGAAACCAAAATCAGCATAACTCTAAGGTTATTCTTTATTGGCCTCTCATGGTCTGTTTATTTATCTGCCTTTTTGAATGACTATTTATCCCCTCTACTACACTGTGTGAGTGAGTGCTAAGTGATGAAGTGCTTTGAGTTCACACCAGAACAAATTTCAGTAAGTGCTCAGAAAAAAACACAGAGGTTTAAATGATGACAAACACTTGTGTCCAGCACCATTTCCCCTCCTAAAAACATTTTCAGAAATATCTTCTTTTTTTTTTTTTAGAGAATAATAAAAAAAAAGGTGTTTGGATGATATTGTACCTCCAATAAAACGTTTGTTTGTCTAGACACAACTTTCACGCCATCCTCCCCCCCCCTTTTATCTGGTGACAAAAAAAATCATCAATAAAAAAAAAACAACAACAAGAATATGGCTTTCATACACAAACACAACCGCGGCATCATACAGAATATACTATAATTAATACTCAGTTAAACAAACAATCTTCTGATAACCAAACAACAGAAATAACATCCTGTCTGCATTGCATTTTCTTCCCTTATATATAATGGAATGTCTGGGACTACATTATTCATACTTTTGTCCCAACAGTGTGCTTTAAGTATGGCTGACTCATGAATACTTGGATTTCTTTTTATCATTTTAAATCTCAATACAAAAACACCAGAGGGCTTTCTCCGTCTATTTTGAACCCTATAATCAAATTCTCACCTGGATCTCAGTGTAAGAGATGATTTGTATAATACTGCAATAATAAAAATGTATATTCCAAAGTCGCTTTCATTCCTACGGACAAGTGTCCATCTCTTTCTACTGGCTTTAGGGTTAATTGGGTTAATTGGAGTGACAGTGAGGAGGATTTGAGCTGAGGGTCTTTATGGTTTTGTCTCTATATACAATATGGCTTCTCTGAGTGGAAGAGACAGAAATCAACACAGTCATCTAGAGGAAGACACAGAGCAGAGTTCATAATTGTTGAGACGAAAAGTCTTGAGGGACAACCAGTCAAAAGTTTCCATGTCCTGTTTTCTCTGAGAGTCACTGTCACTTGTCCACAATGGCCAGACACAATAATTCCCTATGGCAGCAACTTGTCACATATTTTAAATCGCAGTTATTCAACTCGTTGTCCAATTAGTAATGTCCTCAGAGGCTTAATGTCCTGCCACTTCTGTCTCTCCTGCCCTTTACAATGTCTCTCTTTCTGGTCTGTCTCTCTGCTCCGTCCTTCATTTTTATCTACTCCTCTCACCTCCTCCTGTCTCAGTCCTCCTCGGAGCCTGCAGCCCCCCTCAGTCCATTCATACAGAAGGGCAGGCCGGAGGAGAAAGGGCTGTCAGACGGGGAGAAACCACTGAAGGGTGGCAAGCCAGCCAACCGCTGTAGGTGGGGGAAGAAGGCTGGCGGGGGTCCCTTGTGGTGGTCCGAGCGTAGCTGCAGGCCATCGCTGTGTTCTAAGCCGTGGTGGTGGGAGGGGGGCAGCTCAGGTGGAGCGTAGCGGATAGTGCTGGGAGCGTAGAGGCTCTGAGGGCCCTGCGGGCCGAGGGCGAGGGGGTGGAAGAGGACCCGCCCCGCTGCGCCGCCTGCAGCCAGTCTCTGGAGGAGCTCAAAGTCAGGAGTGCTACCTGCACCGCCACTGCTCCGACTGACCACCCCCGACACAACCCTGTCCTCACGGGGCAGTGGGGAGGACACGGACATGGCGGGGGACAGAGCTGGGGACGGGGGAGTGAACAACCCTTTTGGGGGTGCCTCACTGCTGGAAGAAGAGTCGGGGATTGGGGTGGTGGGGCTGTCGCCGTTGAGGCTGCTGGAGGGTGTGTGTGCATGTGAGGGTTGGGGCTGCGTGGTGTGTGTGTGGGAGGTGGAGGTTTGTGTGTGTGACCCCCAGCGCCCCCCGGTGGTCAGGGCTTCGTGTTCAGTCTTGATGCTGGGGCTGCCAGCCAGGGGAGACGGGGTCACTACGCTCTTCAGTTGCTGGATTACAGCCCGGCCGTTGTGCACCCTGCTCCCCCTCTCCCCTCTAGTGGGGGTCTCTCCTCCCCTACTCTGTTTACCTCCTCCAGTGTCTTCCTGTTTCAATCTGTCACTGTCTCCCCCCTGGTCCCACTCTGTCTCTTCCTCCTCCTCCCCCTCGCTTTCGCTCGCCAGGTCAGAGGAGGCTGATACACTCTCCTCTGTGTGACGGAGCTCCTCCAGTCTGCGACGGGTTTCGGGAGGAGCACCCTCGGGGTCTGACCTCAGCAGGCGCTTCCTCCTGTCTTCTGATTGGATGGCAGCGGTGGTGAATTTCTCTCTGCCTTTAGTGTCGAGGTCACTCTTCCCCACTGAGCTCTTCAATGGCTGCGTGCCTGAGGAGGAAGGGAGATTTTTATGATAAAAAG
This sequence comes from Sander vitreus, assembly GCF_031162955.1. Taxonomy (NCBI): domain Eukaryota; kingdom Metazoa; phylum Chordata; class Actinopteri; order Perciformes; family Percidae; genus Sander; species Sander vitreus. The sequence goes on along the minus strand of NC_135857.1, from coordinate 14,309,784 downwards.
AAGCACAGGCAGGTGTGTCTGTGTGTCAGCGGGCATCATGGGAAGTTACTAATGTGTGTGTTGCATCCTACCTCGGGCCTGCGGGGAGCTGTCGGTGGGGGACGAGCTAACTCGAAGTCGCTCTGCTCTCACATTCTCTGGTAGCTGCAGTATATCCAGGGGAGTGTCAGGCATCTCTGTTCGACTGCATGGATGATAGATGGATGAAAAAGGAGAGATGGAGGGGGAAAAAACGTGGACATATACACAAATGATCATGTACCACTTAAAGGCCATTTACAGCTTTATAAAAAAAAAAAACTCTAGTGCCGAGCTGATTTGAGTGAATACTTAGAGATGGAAACAACATATAATCAGCCTAATAACAACCTCCAATAGCCAAACTGCCTCAAACCTTTCTAACCTCTACCTAACACATCCACCCAGTTCTCCAACAACAGCCCTTATCACACATACACAAGCACCGACACGCGCAAACAGACAGATAGGCAGACCCCACACTTCAAGACACACACACACACACACACACACACACACACACACACACACACACACACACACATACACAGCCCCACTCAGCAGCCCACCTTACAGCCTACATACACAGTTAAGCTCAGACAAGGAGGAGGCTGTTGGAGAAGTTAATGAGCTCTTGTAATTACAGCACTAATTAACTAAAACACCATTCAGCCCCAAAATTCTGACATCCATTTGTTGTAATTATATAGCTTCAGTCCAATTAGCATTGAAATTCAGCCTACTCCTCTTGTTTTTGTCTGACTGCTCTGCCGTTGTGCTATGTACTGTGTTTGTGTGTGTACTATGTGTTCATGTAACGTCTGTGTATATTTGCATCAGTGTCTGGGTGAATATGTGTGTGTTTGTGTGTGTGTGTGTGTGTGTGTGTGTGTGTGTGTGTGTATACTATAGGGAAATGAGGGGAAAGCATATTTTGTCGAGGTTACTGCAGTTGTTTTGTCTGTGGAGTAAATAAATAAAGCCTTAAAGAAAAATAATACGACACTTAAAGGGTAATGTGAAACAAAGGTGCAGAGTCTTGAATGTCCCTTAATAAAAGCCTTCTTAAATCCAATTTAAAGTAATGTAACATTAAATAGTGAGTAAGTAATGCTGGATTGCTGTTTACAGACAGCTGAGCAGCATTACAGACTTTGCAAGAGTGATGACTTTTACTTTTTATTTTTTTTTTTATAAAACATTTTAAACTCTACAATTTTTTTTAATAAAAAAACTTACAAAAATCTATCATAACATTAAGCTTGTAAAACTGTAAAATTGAATTATCTCACTAACGCGCTAAGAACCTGCTTCATTTTAACTGGACAAACATCAATTAAATAAATTCATTCACTAGATCTGTTCTGTGATCTGATCTGTTAGGGCAGCAAAAAAATTCTATGAATCTAAATAGATCTAAAATCTATAAAATAAAATGACTCAAAATACCTACTTTTTTTGTCATCTTATAATTTATAATAATTGTTTGTTATCTTCAATATAAAAATGTAAAATAACTGCTAATGGGCTTTGCTTTGATTTCACTATTTAGAGATCTTCAGTTCATATTTTGGAGCAGGTGAAACTCTTCCAATAATCCTTTTGCATTTCATCATCTATCCCTTCAAATAATATCTGTACACAGTATGGTGCCTTCATACATAAACTCGGTTCATATCAGCAGTCTTGGAGCACAGGCTGTGGTTGTACTGACCTCAGGATGTAGTTAACCCAGATGACGTTGCGTTCATGTGGAGCTTTGTGGTTGATGGAGACGGTGGCACTGGACTGGATCCACAGGTAGCCTCCTCTCCTCTGGAGCCAACGGTAGTAACCAGTCACCACCTGACCTTTCCTCAGCACTAAGAGGAGACGGGCGGAAGATGGAAAGATAACAGAACACGGGAGAGGAGAAGGACAGAGAAGAAGACCGTTATTGCTCTGGCAGTTCATGATGATGGCAGCAGAGGGCGCCTATCGCAACAGGACAGAATGAAATTTCAACAGGCTCTTTCTGAAGTTCAGACACTGTGTAGAATAAAGGGGGGTGAATTCCATTTACTACATATTCATATGGATGAGACTCACAGTCCTCATGGCTCTGCCGGATATTTTCCAGGTCTTCTACATGGATGAAGTGGTAACAGGTGTGTCCCACCACCTCTGCTGGGGTCAGATCCATATACTCTGAGATCCTGTAAAGACAAAATATACTTATTTGTATGTATTCAATGTCCATACCGCTACATTTCAAAACACAGACAAAATCCATACCTGTTCTCACAATATGTGACCTGTAGGTCCATGTTCACACGGAAGACAAACATTTGGCTCTCCATGCGGACTTCATTAAGCGTGGAGGGCGGAAGGGTGTGTGCCAGTGCGACTAAACCCATCGGTCGACGCACTGAGCGCGCAGAGCCCGGCACGAGTGCAGGGCGGCAGCGGATTCGTCCCGTCACATGGATTACCTGACAAACAGAAGACATCAGTTATGTATTTCTTTCACAGAAGCACATTCTTTGCATTGCAAGACACTTGCACAACTCAGGATGTAGAAAATAACAGCAACAACACAGTGAATATAACATTAATAAATATATATATTTAACATAAACGCAATACAAAGTCAGATTCTAAACTAAAGACTGCAGCAGCACAGTTTTACAGCAGCGAATGCAGTAAACTGACTGTTGTGTGCAGCGGCCCAGTGTGATATAAGGTCACAGCCATAAAACACACTGAAAACGACCAACTTGACAGTGCTATGAAACAATGGCCGTGCAAAACAAAATGACAAGGCTCTCCTTGTTATTTTACCATCCCAAGAACAAGCAGGGTAATAGGAAAGTAAGCATAATACAAGGTATGTTTTCAAATTATGAGGTATTATTTCCTCAGACAGTTGTACCTTGTATCCAGACGACTTGACGTGCAGGCCTCTTTTGGTGAGCGTGGACTTCATGCGGATGAAGTAGCCACGGTCGGGAGGCTCATCAGCAGGAGAATGAGGACTAGATGGAGCTGTTGAGGATGAGAGAAGAAGAGATAAAAATATAAAACAAATATCCATCCTACAGAATTTGTCATGAATTCAATTATTTTTCTTTTTGTTGTTTTGATGATGCACATCGATTTTTTTTTTTTTTATACTTCTTTCAGTTTTCTCTCTATAAATTGACAGTATTAATAGTACCTGGTTCAGGGGTACCAGCCAGGGAGGAGGTGGATGCAGAGCTGGAAGCGCTCTCGGGGCCCGTGTGGCAGCCGGCCTCGGCCCTCAGATGTGGCCTGATTCCCAGCCGCTCAGCCATCTCGACGTGGTCTGCCGGGTGGATGTAGTCAAACACACTGCTGCCGGTCAGCTCCACCTGAAGAGAAACGCATACGCTGATCAAAAACAGCACAAATGCCTGCACATGAGCACCCACACACGAAAAAGCAATACACATTATGGCAGGAAAATGAAAGCACTGCTCTGGGTTACAACTCAACAAGAAGCGTGGAGGTTGTAAGACATTCTCACACACACACACACACACACACACACACACACACACACACACACACACACACACACACACACACACACACACACACACACACACACACTTAAGTTCAGTCTCAGAGGACCAAGTGACTACAGTATTACACAAATAAAACCAGGGGAGATAAAAATCAATTGTATTTGCTGATTAAAAACAGGTGAACTCCAAGTATCTCTAAAGGTCACATTACTATTCTTCTTATTCCCCGTGTCCCTCCCTGCTCCTTCATTCAGTTACAGTCTATCCCGGCAGGCATAAAGAGCAACGCAACAGCTCATACAGCTCTATATGATCCTATCATCATAATGCATCATAGTTGCATCTCTAATCATTTAAAGGTAATAATGGCGCTGCTCTTGCATGGCATCCATAAAAGCAGCACAATCGGAGCAGGTGTGATTCCATCTGAAGCTGTATAAATGAATGAGTGTGTGTGCGTGTGTCTGTGTGTGTGTGTGTGTGTGTGTGTGTGCGTGCGTGTGCGTGCGAGTGTGTGTATGTGTGAGTGTCAAAACAGAAAGGGGGGAGAAAGCCTATGCATGCTTACACACATTAATGTAGCTTCTATTACATATGTGAATGTACGTGTGTGTCTGTGCATGTGTGTGCCAATACCATTCCATCTGATAAAGCCGTGGCTGCAGCAGCCTCACACCCTTGTCTGTAGGACACAGCCATTTATTACCGGATTAGAGCCATTTACTGCAGGCTTTATGGGAGCTTCAGCAGGCCCTCAAGGACATCACAGCCGGGGGAGAGGAAGGAGCGGGAACAGGGAAGGCGGGAGCGGAGGAATGAGGTGGGGCAAAGATGGAGGAAACCCCACCGAGTGAGGCAGGATAAGCAAAGGGTTAGAGGTTCTTAGCCCCAGACATGTAGGGCTTAATCTCTTGAGGGATGTCCTGTATTTGCAACCAACATATAATTAAATACAGGATTTGATAGGCACCATATGGATCAATTTCCCTCCATAATGAAAAGATTTGCTACTATCAGACTTACCTAAAGATATGTGAAAATGGCTACCTACTGACATATGAACCTATTTAGATATCTATTTAGGCCAAAATGCAAATAAGATTATTTTTTTCTCCTTTATTTTAAAGAAACAGTAGAGATATAAACAAGAAACACAGGGAAAGAGAAGAGTACAAAAAAAGAGTTCCCTGCATAATGTATGCATCTACGCCACTGGACGCCCTGATATGAAGGCCTCATCAATTAAAATACTGAACACAGAGGGCATATGTCTTTACCAGTTTAAAGACCCAGTGAAGTTCTAATCCTATTTCCCTGTGTTCATTGTTCATCGCTTGTTATATGCTAAATATATGTTAAAATCATTTTAGTTTGAAATGTTTTTTATATTAAAATCTCTCTTTTCTCTTCCTGTAAAAATAATTTTGATGGCTTATCTTGAACTCTGGGGCGTTGATTTAAATTTATTTTGTAACTACACCCCGCCCACATATTCCGTTTTCACTTTTCTGAAGATAAAGATAAAGCAGGTCACGGTGAAACTTCTGTTTCACTGTGACCTGCATATGAACACAACATTGACATATCATCACCTTAACAGTTGCTTATTCAAACATCTAGCAATTACGGAGCAACATTATCATTCATTTGAAGTTGTGTTTCTGGCCAATTGCTGAATCTTAGTATAATATTTACTCCCCTTTTAGTTCTGTTTTTTGGTCTCTATCTAGTTGGACTCTCTAGCATCTAAATGCTCCACTTTGTTCACCAGTTAGTGACTAACTGTGTCTGTCTGCTGTTTGGTGCTAAGCATGACCCTATGAATGCGGTGAAGGTGAACCAAAACAGTAAAGTTGCGGGCGGACAGCAAAACTATGAACTGAAACTCACTATAAAACTCCGTAAAGTCGAGGGGAGCTACAGATTCAGGTGATGATTCTCTGCAGGTTAATCACTAAGAGCGACCCCTTCCACACTGTCATTTGACACAATGTTATTATAGAAATATGTATTATAGCTGCTTTAAGTCGTATGAAGCTGGTATTACAGTGTTTAACCATAGATAGCATCATCAATCAAATTGAGTGATTGTATGAAAAAGGAGGACAAAGTCAGAGCTGTAACTCTCTTTTAACAAAAAGTATTTGCAAAATTATTTTTCATTTCATAAAACATCTTTTAAATGTAATGGTCCGTAATGTTTAGGGCCCTTAAATAAATATCCTGTGTATTAAAGGGGATGCATGGAAAACTTCACAACACCCTGAATCTACAGGATAACTGTTTTTTGTATCCCTCTTCTCTTCATTATGCAGATATAACATCAGTAGTGTAATTACTAGGTGCTGGGTTTTTCTGCCACATTCCTTGTGATTCTGACATCAAAACTGACTCATTCATTAATGTTTAAAAACTAAGAGTTTCTAGGCATTAAGAGGCTGGGCATTTGACAAGTAAATGGAATGGGTCTGATTTGTAAAACTGTGGATGAACCTTGCTTTAGGTATTACTGATTCTATCTATCTATCTATCTATCTATCTATATATATATATATATATATATATATATATATTAGGGCTGTCAATCGTTTTAAAAATGTAATCTAATTAATTACATACTCTGTGATTAATTAATCGAAATGAATCGCATACATAATTAACGGTGCCTGAACCGATACTTTTTAAGAAAGTAAAAAAAGAAAAGGAAAAAAAAGGGTACTAAACAACAGTTGGTGGCATTAAAGAACGGCTTGTTTATTGCTAAGGTCATATGGTCAAAAGGAAATGATTTGTATAACAATAACAATAACTAATTTCAGTAGTAAATTGCTGTTGAACCATAAGATGGGAAAAGGACATTTACAATAACTTCAAATGCACCACGAGGCTGTAGTTTACCAGTTTCATTGAACGCACCGTCTGCAGATTGTTACATACCGGTGTTGAAGCCTCTACAGTAAAACACAGTCAAACTTTACACCGTTTAGTGTTAGCTGTCAGCATTTTAACCGTGTTTAATCCAGCTACTAGCTAGCGGTAGGCTAACGTTAGCTGCTGTCGAGTATAGTGTTAACTAGCTAGCGGTAGGCTAACGTTAGCTGCTGTCGAGTATAGTGTTAACTAGCGTCATGTGCAGCAGTGTTTGTGTTTCAGAGCATCAGAGAGAAGCGCAGACATATCAGTGGCACCAGATTTCGGTAGCCAGGGTTGGCAGGAAGAAGATTTTTACAAGTAAATGTTCCAATTAATGATCCAGGCAAAACATTCTCGTCTCCCGACTTCATTTTACAGTCCAATGGTGGCTAGAACGGCTCCGGGTCAAACGTCAATATGGAATGGATTAATCTGCGTTATTTTTTTTAACGCGTTATTTGTTCTCAGATTAATTAATCGAAATGAACGCGTTATTTTGACAGCCCTAATATATATATATATATATATCTGTCTATCTATCTATCTATCTGTCTGTCAATCAATGTGTTGTATGAATAGTGATTCCTATGCAAAGGGAATTCTTGTTGTTTTTTAAACAAGGACTAAATTCACCTCCGCTAACACTGGACCAGCCATCTGAAAGAGACACAATCCCCTGGCCCTGTGGTATTGGAAAGCAAGGTAGAGAGGCAAACAGGTCCTTAAGGGCTTTACCCGGCTTAAGACCTATCCGAGTAATATCACTCCATCACAGGCAAAAGGGAGGGATTGAAAAAATATCAGACAGAAACGAGAAGATGAGAAGGAGACGGAGCGATTGAGAGGATGAGTCAGGCTCAGACATAAAAACAGGTATGGAATGTGGCGCGAAGGAAAGACGTGAGGAGAGACTGAGATCATTCAAATCTCTCTGAGTGTGTGTGTGTTTGTGCGTATGCGGGCACACGGCGCGCCTGTTTTGTGTCTGTTTTTGTGTCTCCACACGTCATTGTGTGTCATTGTTTGTCATTGTTTGTGTGAGTAGGTGTCTGTCAGTGCACCTGCATGAATCTGTGTGTATAAGTGTGTGTGTGTGTGTGTGTGTGTGTGCACGTGCATGTATGTATGGCAGTGCGTTGGGGATGATGTGGGGAGGAGGAGGAGGGCAGCAAGCAGGGGAAGGAGAGACATGATATAAATAATAGCAGGGGGCTTTAATATGTATGAGGCATCCGGGCAGTGGTCCACAACACACTCTCAGCCCTCAGCCCTCACTGACTGATGGGAGAGGAGAGAGGGAGGGAGGGGGAGAGGGGGGAGGGGGAGCTGCATACTAACCATTCCCAGATCAATTCTCTCCTCCCTTAATCCACCATCCTTCCTCCCTTCTCTTTACCCCATTTATTCCTTTCCTTTCTCCTCCCATCCCCTTCTCCTACATCTCCGTCCTTTCCATCTCTCCTCCCTCCAATTCTTCATTTTCGCCAACCTTTGTCTCCTCTTCCTCTACTCCATCAATTCTTTTCTTTTGTCCTCTACTTACTTCTCACCCCCTCTCTCTCATCATCTGCTTCGTGGCATTCCCAGGTTTATCCCTGTGATTCTGGCCTGGAGACCCGGGGAGAAGAAAAATGATACCTGCCGGCACCAGGGGAGTGGGCGGCAGGCTGTGCCCTTGGTCAAGGTGCCTGACCTGGGCTAAGCCGGCTAAGCAACCCCCCTGTCGGGGGAGAAGCCCAGGGTGTAAGCCAGGGCACAGGGGTCAGACAGGGGGGGACAGGAGACGGCAGGGCAGGGGCGGTCCACAGGGGCGACATGCCCTTTAAAACAAACCACCAGTTACACTTTTTCACTCAGAACATCGTTTGTTTGTCTGTCCTTCCTCTCTCCCCTGTGTTCGCCTCCAAGTGTTTTTGTCCTCTCCCTCCCTCCAACCTTTCCTTTCTCTCTTTTTGTATCTTTCTTTCTCGTTATATATGTCCATAAACATGGGCGTCAGTTTGGTTTGAAATGTGCTGGGGACAGAGATGCATTTGGAAGTACATTTCCAGAAGTGATGGGTACAATGACGCACTATTTTTTTTTTCTCTTTCGCGCAGGTCATGTTTTGAAAGACGCTGTCCTGTAGCTTATTAATGAATAAAAACGTGGTTTAATGTACGTAAACAATGATCAATGATTACCAAATTTCCCTCTCATATTGCTCCTCATTACCACTGAAATCAAAAAATCTAACCCAAACTCCAATTATTATGGACGTTATCTGACATTAAGCGTTTCTGCTTCACATTTTCAGCAGGGCAGCAGAGCGGCTGTGGGCTGACTCCCCGCGGTTCTCATGAGCTTTTTAAGTCCTAACATGAAAAGGTTTAACGTGGTTTAATGTACCTAAACATCGATCAATCATCACCACATTTCTGGTTCGATTTTTTGACAGTTTTAAGTGGTTATGAGGAGCAATATGAGAGAGAAATTTGGTAATCATTGATCATTGTTTAGGTACAAGCTTTTTCCTCGCCCAATGAAGAAGACAACGCTAATGTAAGATAACTTCTATAATCGTTGGATTTCGGTTTAGTTTTTTTGACAGACTTAAGTGTTCATTACAAGATATGGCCATGAGAAATTTGGTGATCATTGTTTAGGTACATTAAACCACGTTAAGCTTTATCACTTTAATGTCCCGACAGGCAGTGTTGTGAACAGAGAGCGTGCAGCGTCTGTGTGTGTGTGTGTGTGTGTCCCCTGTGGGCATAGAGATTGTTGTGGATTTTTTGGCATCTGTCGCTCAAGAATTCTATGTGTTATGGACTTTTTTTTAAACTAAATTGAGCTTGAGGTTTTCAAAAAAAGTGGTGGGTACAAAATGACTCATGATGAAATCTGGTACGCGTCCCCACCGAAATCGACGCCTATGTCCATAAACACACTATATACTCCCTAACCCATCTCCTCAACACCAAACTCCATCTGCCCTTTCTGGATGTCTCTCTTTCTCATCATAAACCCCTTCGATCCCCGCCTGCTTTCATCTTTTCAGGAAGGTAAACGTGGCGTAGTATGTTCAAGGTTTTGAACGTAATCTTCGATCATAAATAATTTCATTAGAATGCTGATGGCTCAGGCCCTGTTTGAGTAGATGTGATGGGTTAGGCCATCTGCTCAGCTGATAAGAACAGCTCTGTTTTATTAGCATCTCCACCAAAGCCTCGGCTGTCTTGTTTACCTAGGCAATCCCAAGGCGAATTTCATTCCTACTGCACATTTAAACTCTATTTACACACTGAGACTCTCTCTCTCTCCTCTTTACCACTGTCTCTGATTCTCACCCCTATTCCACTCCTTTGTTTTCTTTCTTTCTCGTAATTGTCTGTCTGGTTTGCTATGTTTCTAACTGTCTCTCTGTATCTTCATTGTGTTATGTCGTCTTCCATTCTATTGTTTATTTTGCAAAGTGAAGACCCAAGAAACTCCATGGCAGGTGCAAACAAACAACTCTTATCCTGGTCTCTCCATTCAAACAGGATAGGTTTGTGTTTTTTTTCCCCCCAAGTCTGTCGTACATAATACAATACTCGCATGCCCATATGTACATTAAAAGAGTTACTATCGTCTCCATACTGGCTGTGAAGAGATCTCTTCCCCCTGTGACTCGTTCTAATAAGCAGCCGACACACGTTGCTGCTGAGCCCCTCCTCAAAATTGTAAGTGCACATAAGAGCTATGGCGGCTTTAAAGATACCACACAGAGATTGCAAGAACTGTAATTAGTCAGCTTGTGGAGATCGTGAATACGATATTAAAGAGTAACTCAACACCCTGTGAAAATCTTGTTTTTGCTGACCTCCTGGGTTTACTTTTCACCTTCCTGTAGTGATGTACAGGTGTACTCCAGGGTGTGTCTGTACACCGTGACATCACTGTTGGGTGTGGTTACAGATGCAACAGAGCACATCTCTGACCACACTCTAAGCTACTGTTTGAACAAACCCCACACTTATTTGGAAAAGAAAATGAACGCAAATGGTAAGATTATTATCAGTGATGCCGGGTGTATATAGAGATTAAACAGGTTTGAAACTTTGAACTGAAGAGGACAGCAAAACATTGCTTTTCACCCCGGTGTTAACTAGGACATCTCCGAAGCAAGCTTGCTCGCAGCGATTTCTGCTTTGCATCATCGTGAATAAAGGAACGTAAAAACTGTGATTTCACGTAGTAGTACTTGCAGTAGTCTCTTAGTCAGTAATGAGACAATGCAAACCTTCCCATTGTTGTGCTATATCATAGCATGCAAACACAGGTAACACAGTTACAGTTGGGAATACAATTAAAGAACAATATGGCCTGAACAATACATCCATCTGGTGTTGCAAGGGTGCCATCAATGGGTGAAATTCAACGCTGAACTATAAACCAAATCAAAAGGTTCTACATTCTTTATGCAAAAATGCACTTTAAAGTTCAGTCCTTGTAGTCACATTACGTCTGTGTGGTGTCCAGGAAACAAAAATACTGTACATGCAGCCAGCAGGAAGTATGCCTCTGCCATGACTCGGCAAGGAAGCACTTCCCGTATTATACTCATACATTACAGTCATTTCATACTAAAATGACAGTAACTTTATCAGATGTTCACTTGACTCTACTTTACAAAGCGTTTCTAAACAGAGCGAGGACTGTGGATTTTGTCCACTGTGGTCGTGTTCGGAGGTGGCCGTCTCGCAGCCAGTACAGACAGGGGGAAATGAAAACAATGACCAATTACTCTTTCAATGTACATATAGCATGTGAGTGTGGTACTAAGAGAGAGTAGAAAAAAATCCAAACTTATCCTTCAATGTTGCCAAGGGCACACACTCAATCACTGCACATTTCCACATTGAAAAAAACACTCAGATACTTCTGTTATTGTAGCACTAACTTTCTCTCTCTCTCATGCTGTACGGATTCTTCTTACTTCGAAACATCTCTCTCTTATCACACCTCTCCTCCTTTCCTCCCCCTCTCTCTCTCTCTCCGGCTGTCTCTATCTATCTTCCCATCCCCCTTGGTGTTTTTCCCCCTCCCTACAATCAATGTGGCTTTTAAGATGCCTATCGATTTGTTCCCCTAGACAGGCCCAGCGCGCTGGGGCGACACTTTGATTGCTGGGCCAGTAATTACTGTTATTATTTATGCATCTGGGCAAAATGGCAGGACTTAACATTCACAGTACAAGAGGCCACAGGCAATCAACAGAGGTGAGCACCTGGCGAGGGAGAGAGGGTGGTAGAGAGAGGTAGAGAGAGAGTAGCATTGCCCCCGTGAGAGCTGTACTCCAGAGATGAGTGCAAAGAGTGCAGTCAAAGATATTCTCACACACACACACACACACACACACACACACACACACACACACACACACACACACACACGGGAGGGGGTATGAAAGCATAAGCAGAAGATAGGCACATGTGTGCAAATGCGTTTGTATACAAAGGATTATTGTGTGTGTGTGTGTGTGTGTGTGTGTGTGTGTGTGTGTGTGTGTGTGTGTAATGAGGTCATCTTACCTGTGAGAGTCCCAGGTAGATAGAAACTGTCTCTGAGATGTAGAGAAAACGTCCCTCCTGACTGACCACGAACACAAAGCCATCCAGAGACTGTGCACACACACACACACACACACACACACACACACACACATAAAGGCAAACAGAAACAAGACAGACAAATTAGAGCAATTAGTGTGTATCGAACAAATTACAATGAGCTAGAGAACAAACAGCCCGTCAACCCTCGGCCTCTTCTCTCAATTCACAGGCACACACACAATCATACTCACACACTCACACACACACACACACACACACACACACACACACACACACACACACACACACACACACAGACGCATGAATGTGAACAGACATGAAACAACTCCCATAGATGCAAGCTGCAGCTACACACAACAGCTGTCAAGAAGGCCTACATAACTAAACACACAAAAAGCAGCAGAGACAAAAAATGCCACATGTGAGCGCACACACACACACACACACTACATAAACAAATAAAGCAAAGAGACATGTAAAACTGAGCTTATAGACCAGAGCTGTTTCAATCAACTGTAATAAACTCAGAACCAGACTTCATCCTGCATCTCTGGCCACACACACACACAGACACGTAAACACAGGACCAGACACAGGCACAGACACAGATAGAACTAGAGTCATTACAGCCTCCAGTGATTCTAATGAGAAGTGAAAGGTATACAGCCAGGCCATTAGAGAGGACTGCTTCAGAGAATAATATTAATCGTCATAACAAGCATCCAGGAGTGAGCAGCCACAGCCTCAACCTCACACACACATACACACACACAGACCAGGGCCACTTTGCTCTAGAAGAATGATTGCTATTTTGGCGGCCCAGTGCTTAAAGTGGCAGTGGTAATTTATGCAACTGACACATCCAGTATGCAAATGTGCGGCTGGGGTGTGGGGTGTCGTGTGTTGCGGCGAGGAGAAACCAGCCGCCTGAATGTCGGAGAACTAAAGTGCAATTATCAGGCTATTACGGCGCGAGGACGGCTGGGAGGAAAGAATCATACAGTTTTTCTGGAGCGTTAATTTGATTTCTATCAGCGTTGTTCCCTAAGCCTCCTTTCCTCTTTAAAATGCCAGAGGAGAGCAGACATATGTAATGTTTCTTTGTTTTACCACCACCTTCTCACTTCTAAATTCTCAGCCTAGATTCCCTTCGCTTTTTGTCTCTCTCTACCTGTTCCCACTCCTACCTGTTTCCTACTAAATGTATTTGTATAGCACCTCTCAACAACAAGACAATTCAAAAAGAGATTTGCATAGGACATCAGGCATTAGGATCCTTTTAAGTTGTTTTTTTTTGCCCTCTCTGCTCTGGTTGCTCTTCCAACCATCTCTACTCCTCCCTCAGAATCCTCTTCGTCTCAACTACAACCTGCAGTGTTACCTTCTTCAGACCTCCTCCGAGTCTTTGTCTCTATCAGCCCTGCAGTCCTTCTGCCCCTGAATCCCCCTCAGGCTACATTCATCTGTCAGTGCAAAGGGAGGCATTCTTTAGCAGCCAGTGATATCGTCCGAGCATCTGAGGTCTATGAGATGTGTGGGTGTCAATGTGTGCTGATGTGCGAGCATGCGATAGGAGATTGCTTGGAAATGTAAGTCTGAGAGACTGAGGTATGATACCGCGATCGCACACAAGCACGGACACACTGAGACAAATGTGCTTGTCTGTCAAGGAAAATACTGGATTAAACTGACCTTGTGATCCATTCTGAAAAACAAATTCTCCTACTTCTCAAGCTAAATAAACCATTTGAGAACCCACTGGACTATCTGAAATGGTCACAAAGCTGAAAACAGGAGACATGATTTTCATAGGACATTGACGACGAGAAGATTTCACAAACCCACTAGAACATCTCAAATACAGAATGTAAACACATGTAGTTACAGGATATCAATCATTAAAGAAGAAGAAGGTGGGTGTGGGTGCTGTGGTCGTTACCTGCAGGAGGTGCGCCCCTAGGTGCTGCTCAAACATGTCAGTGGCCAGAGAATGAGATGATCGTCTTACTGCAGAGAGAAAGTAGACAAACACACATGAGACACTGACTAACGTCCACATTTACTTCATACTACATGTGCAAAAAGCTTTGAGAATGATTATAAGAAAGTGCCATTGTGATGGGACTGTTTATATTTTTAATTTGTCGCACTTGCCCCTCAGATACACTTTTATTTTGCAAGTACAGATTTGAGACAATATCTGCCGAACTACCACGTGGAGTGCTTCACTGTAGAGATAAGACATTTGGAATTAAATCAAAAATATCTAAATAGAATTTTGCTGTGCTGTAAAACAAAATGTATCAAGATTTTTTTTTTATGGTGTATTTTTAATTCTGTGGACATTTACAGAGACTTTTTGGGCTCAGGAAGGTGATATTTATAAACTTTCAGATTGGGTTAATAAAGCTATGAAATATTGGTAATTATACAAAATGATCCGTAAACATGATTTGTTCATCAGTGGGGGTTTGTAATAATGTTGCATCTCTGTGAAGTCTGTAAATCTGCACTGAAATGAAAAGCAAAACTTACAAACGAAGAATCGACCGAAACGGTTGCATGTCTGAAAAACTGAGCATAAGGAGGGCTTGTTATGTGACGCACACCACTCAACTGTTGCCAGACATGCAAACACACACACTCATGGTGTCTGCATCGCCACTCTTAATGCATCCCAAACACAAGCTATCAGAGCTGCTTCAGTGCCAAAGTGGTGCTGTTTACCAAGGCAATTACAATACAAATAGAGTTGGAGGTGGTTAGGTAGGGGAGGGGGGGTGAAGATAGGTATGAAAGGAGCAGAGAGGGTACGGCAGGGAAAATGAGAAAACACTAAGGAAGCCAAGAGTGATCCCTTTCTCCCAAGCAAACCAGGGCACGAGGGGCTGCAGTGACGTGGAAGATTAATTTAGCAATCGGCCGTATTTACTGATTTACGTCAAAAAGAGTAGGTGACGGTGTGTGTGTGTGTGCACCTGCGAGTGTGTGATTGCAAAAGTAGTGACCATACGTGAAAAGTAATCGCACTCCAACAGGGCTGCTTTAAAACACAATGTTCCTTATCCGGCAGAGACAAACTATGTATGTATACGCGAAATGTGAGCATATGAATGTGTGCGTGCGACTTTAGGGATCATCAGATATCTGTGTGTGTCGCTGCAAGGCTGAGGGAAATCAATACACGTTATGACAGGAAAATGAAAGCGCTGCTCTGGGTTACAACTGAACACAGAGGGAGGGTCGAAACACACACACACACACACACACACACACACACACACACACACACACACACACACACACACACACACACACACACACACAGCTGCCTGCTTGTGATGTGGGTTCAGTGAATAGAGGAGGGAGGCATTCCATTAGAGCTATAGACACATACACACTTTAGGAATACACACAGCAATGAATTCTCATGCACAGTATACACAGTGGTAACATGCCCTCCGATTAAACAACACAAATACCCACACACACACAGACACAGACACACACACACACACACACAAATACAGAGTTGTCGGACAAAGCCACAGTGGCATTGTGAGATTGGGGTCCCCCTGTGTGACAGTGTGTGAATATAAATAAGGCAAGTCCATTCAGGGCTATGAAAGGGGGTCTGGTGCTGGGACCCTTCAGCCTAGCCAGTCCATGCCTGGAGGGGGATGGGGAGCCCATCTCACTCTCTGCCTGCCTATCAGGCTCCCTTGTGGGGCTGCAATGGAGCTGCAGCGCTGGGGAGTCTAAAGGAAGCAACCCCCATCATGACCATATGAGAATCAAAAAGGATATACACACACAGTGTGATGTTAGTTTGTGCATGCCTCACAATTGAAAGGAAATGCATAGAGTGTGTGTGCATGCCTTGAGTTACATGTCACAGATCCCTAGAGGAGTGAAGGTGATGGCGGGCAATCAGTAGTGCTGAGTAGTGTCAGCGGGGCGAAGGAAATGCTGGATGTGACATGAGGCCGGGAGGGCTGACGGATGAGTCTACACACTCACACACACAAATACACAGAGGACCATTTATTAAAGACTGCCAGAGTACAATAGGGCAGCCAGGAAACCACAACACTGGACCTGGTGTGTGTGTGTGTGTGTGTGTGTGTGTGTGTGTGTGTGTGTGTGTGTGCACAAACGTGATGTGAAGAGAGAGAGTCTCACAGCGGTGTTCGTATCTCACTCTGAGAACAAAGATCTTTCTGTAGTGGTGCTGTGAACCCCTACTTCTGTGTGTGTGTGTGTGTGTGTGTGTGTGTGTGTGTGTGTGTGTGTGTGTGTGTATAAGAGACTGAGGGCCAGGCATGGTTCTGTTTGTTCCTTAAATATTATTATTACTATAATATCATTTAGTGGTTGAAAATAAATTATCGTTCAAAATCATTTAAAGGAACATTTCGGATTTTACAACTTGGATCTTATTTGGTAGTTTTACCCTCATTCCTGAAAATCAGACAGGTGTTAACAAACCAACAGTGTAGCCAGATTATCTACAGTAAACAACGTGTTTTTTTGTTGTTAAAACTGCCAATAAGTTGTGGCCGGGTTGGATCAGTGGGTAGAGCAGGCGCACATATACTGAGAGGATTATGCCTCAACGCAGAGGTCCAGGGTTCGAATCCGACCTGTGACAATTTCCTGCATGTCTTCTCCCTCTCTCTCTCTCCCCTTTCTCACCTAGCTGTCCTATCAAATAAAGGCGGAAAAGCCCAAAAATAATAAAACAAAAAACTGCCAATAAGTACACCCAAAATGTTGGCAATGATCCCTTATTTGATAACAAGAAACTGTGCATTCTTAAGTTTGTATAGTTTTGTCTATCATTCCCCGGGTAAAACTGTCACTGCAATCACAGAGTTCATCACTGAGATCTACGAATGCTGCGTTATCACTAAAACTTAGTCAGATGGGACAAGAAACACAATCATACAGCTTCTAAACAAACACCCAAAGTAGCCAAACTTATTTGAAAGAGAAAACAAAGACAAATGATAAAATGATTACCCAAACTGTCCCATCACACTTTACCTCCTAGTTTAAATTTGACCTACCGTACTTCTCGTAGTTGTAAGTGCAAACAGTTTTCTTGTGCAACAAGCAGTGCATGAAATGAATGAAATACGTTAGGTGTATCTGTGTTAAATTCATGCCCTTCCTCGTAATAAATGAGCAAAGCCAATTTTAATGAATGAAGTGCATTATTTACATCCCCGTTTGCTAGGTTGTGGTTTTCTTCTTTGCTGCCTTGTGGTCAAAAACTCCACTAGGTACCTTGAATTTAAGAGTAAAAAATGTGATCTGGGTTATTACTTAATTGAATCATGTAATACTTCCATGTATTAGTTAGTCATGACACCCTCTGGGCTCTGAAAAGACCACTTACAGAACAGACCTGTCAGGTTTTTGGTGGAAATCTAAGCTCCTTTTCAGCAGCTTTCAGACTGAACTACACAACATGTTTTACCTCACACAGTTATGCATTTTTTCCTTTTGCGACTTGTTTACACATTAATCAGACCTATTTTGCCCAAAACCTACAGCAAATACACTATGAGTACCTACATTCAATAGAAAGTGACAGTACTGAGAAAAAGGGTTCCAGAACTTTGTACCGGTGACTACTGGGCAATAAGGAATCATCACCAACCTTTCATGTGCACTGACTTTCGATTTTACCTCCAAATAGTGGTCAGGTATTTAGGCTAAACTGTTGTTGTTTAGTTTTGTTGAGTGTCCGACAGTGCTGGGCAATATATCAATATTATATCAATATCGTGATATGAGACTAGATATCGTCTTAGATTTTGGATATCGTAATATCGTGATATGACATAACTATTGTCTTTTCCTGGTTTTAAAGGCTGCATTACAGTAAAGTGATGTACTTTTCTGAACTTAACCAGGCTGTTCTAGCTGTTCAATTTTTGCCTTTTCCCCACTTACTGATTATTTATCTAAAATCTAAGTGTGAAGATATTTTGTTAAAGCACCAATTGTCAACCCTAGAATATCGCCGCAATATTGACATCGAGGTATTTGGTCAAGAATATCGTGATATCTGATTTTCTCCCTATCGCCAAGCCCTAGTGTCCAATGACTTATTGCCTGCCCTGTCTGACTTTGTTGTAGCATTGTTGTCATGTTCCCAATTCTCAGTAATTACTTTGGCGACTACAATGTTATCATAGAAATAGCGGACAAAAACAAGAAAATAATACTCTATATAAACAGGAATAATCCTTTAAAATGGTTTATGTGAATAATATACATTCACCATTTTTACTTTTGCTTCTGTGTACATGCATGTAATACGTACATGCTCGTGTACAGATCTGGAAACAGACCCATGTGTGCACCTGAGCTCTTTGATCGCTTCTTTCTGTCACACTCCCATTTCATTAGCTTCCCAGGACTCTGCTGCGAGGTTTAATTTCATTGTGGGAATAGGAGACAGAAGAGGACGGGGCGCGATTGGACACGTTAATTATAGTCTGACTCGCAGGTCAATTCTCGGGGTCTCCCCAGCGCTCCACAAGAAGAAAAGATAGAAATTTCATTTGAATGATTTTCATTATACCTCTGTCTAATATATAATTTAGTCCCAGTTAAGTCCACGAGTGATGGCCACACACACCTAAACATCCCCCTACCTCCATGCACATAACCATATACACGCACTTCTTCCTTTCCACCCCCACAGTGTCAACCTTTTAAACCAGGTTAGGATGTAACCGTGGAAACCAAATGGATAACAGATGCAGTGAACCCCTCTTTCTTTCCATCTAGCTTCCTCTCTCTGTCTTCTTATCCGTCTTTGCCTCTCAAGTTTGGCTCCGCTGCCGTAGTTTCACCCTTTCAAAACAAGAGCCTGATCACCTGCCAAGTTGTTTACTACCACCCGAATGTGACGTTTCGGCTGTTCGACAGACAGAGAGAGAAAGAGTGACCCTAATCGCAGCATCCCTCTCTGACGCAATTATCTTCTCACTCTGACATCAATCCCTCCCTCCTTCTCTCTATCTCTCCATCTCTCCTCTGTCTCTCCCTCACTCCTTTTGCGGTCGAACATAATTTGAGTGCAATTAACTTCCCTTAAAAGCCCCGGCTGCTTTAAACGCCGTGAATTAGAGGGGAGGCAGATGCAGAGAGAACGCGAAAAGGTGGGGGAGACAGAGGGGAGGCGAGGGAGACATGAGGCAATGAAAGAAAGGAGACGAGAGAGAGAGAGGGAGTGAGTGGAGGCGGAATGAAAGTCAATGTCACCAACGCTGGGGAGGAGAGAGGTGTGTTTGACCTCACTAACAGAGACAGTAAAACACTTGCTGGGCCTGTTGCTGGCAGTGAGTTGTCATTGTACTGTACCTTGTAAAAGACTGAGAAGTTCTCCAGCGGCCATATTGCACCTGCTAAAGGTTGAGTTGCCACAGATTTGTGGAGAGACAGGACTGTGGCAGTACACACTACACAGTGACATCACTGTTGGGTGTGGTCATAGAGGCAATAGAGCACACTTCTGACCACACCCTACAGTCACCCAGGGTGTAACAACAGCTAAATACACTTTAAAGGTGCAGTAGGTAAGCCTTATAAAACTAACTTTCTCATATTTGCTGAAACTGACCCTATGTTTGAGTAGAACTACATGAAGCAGGTAATAAAAAAAAATATCTGGATCCTCTGGCACCACCTACAGCCTGTAGTGT
The DNA here is from genome assembly GCF_031162955.1 of Sander vitreus. Taxonomy (NCBI): domain Eukaryota; kingdom Metazoa; phylum Chordata; class Actinopteri; order Perciformes; family Percidae; genus Sander; species Sander vitreus. Next base: position 14,290,008 of record NC_135857.1, on the reverse strand, counting down.
GATTTGCAAAAATCCGCACCTCCCTGTTCAGATCCACCAATCAGGGCCAGGGGGGGGGTGTCTAACTGCGTGTCAATCACTGCTCATGCACACACATTCATTCTCCCTTGTGGGGGGAGGGGCTTAGGAGACTGTTGTTGTTGTCAGGCCCGTTCAGTAGTCCATCCATGCTTGTGTGCACACTGCTTTCCTGTCCAATTATGGGATATTATTGCTTATTTTTGGTTTTACCACCAAATAAGGAAGTCTCATCCTCCGTTCACTTGTGTTTCTTGCCCTTCTTGCCCCGTCATCAGTGTTGCTGCTGTAACCAAATCTCCGCAATTAGTGTGGTATATTCAATCTTATCACAAACAATAGAAAATAAGGCTCTGGTTAAAATAAACTGGAATAATCCTTTAACAGGACATTTAAAAAGGCAGGTAAATAGAAAAACAAACTGGCCCCCAAAGCAAAATGTACTCAATATAGAGAGGTTTTGAAAAATAAATGATTTCTACTAAAAGGGTTGAGTCCTTCAATGTGACACACACACACACACACACACACACACACACACACACACACACACACACACACACATACACACACACACACACACACACACACACACAAACAGTGAAACACACACACTGAATGGAAATGACTATCATGGGTCATTTTACTTTTCCTCCATTCAGCCTTTCCTTTTTCGTTTGCTCCCTCCTTCCATAATCTTTCTCTCTCCTCCTTCTTTCCCCCCTCTCCCGCTCTCTCAATCTCTCTCTCTGTGAAGGTCATGCAATTGATTTTCCTCTGTCTATTCATTTTTCAAGACTGGCTTTGAAACGTGGGAAGCAGACAAAAGCCACACCAGCCCCTCCCCTTTCTTCCATCCCTCTCCTCTCCTCCACCCCTCCACCTTCCTTCCCTCTCCACTGGCCCTCGCCCGTCCAAAAACCCTCGGACAAGAGGGAGAGTGGAGGAATGCAAGCCGCCACCCCCCACCCCTTCTCCCTTCACACTCCTCTCCTTCCTCTCCTCTTTTTCTCTTTATTCCTTCTACATTTGTCCCTTCCCCTCCTCTCCCTTTCAGCTGGATCTCTGACCACATTCCACTAACGGAATTAAAGTCATGCATCACACTTAAAACCCTGCCAATGCATTGTGGGTAGACTTGTTCAAACTGATGTCCAAATTAGCATTGCATTTTCAGCCTTGGCCCCGCTGAGACTGTGTGACCTGCTTGTAAAAATTTCCAAACATTTAATAAAATACGCAAGGTATCAGATCCCGACCTAGTGGAAGAAATGTTCCGGATAATTCAGACTGTAATACCGCCTGTAGCTGACACGCAATTCATTGTGTTTTTCAAGTGCCTCACAATCTTCTATGACCTTCGAGTAGCTGCTGCAGGATTCTATATATTTACAGTTATGGTTCACATCTGTACGAGAAGTGCTTCTCATTTTTGTGCAAGCAGCATATCCTGCATTTGTCTTTCTACCACACTTCCAGTTCATGCACAGGGCAGCACGGCTACCTGCACACCTACTTTTCTAAACAGGTATTTTCTATCAAGGCCAAAGGAAAGCCTGGAATACCGAGGCAAAACAATTCACTACGTGCAGAGCTAAGTCAAGGCCACGGCTGGGAGTAAGTGTGATAGTGCAAGGATATTACTCAGACATTCAGATGGTGCAGCGCTGCATAGCTGATTAAAAATCAATGGATCGTAATGGGTTCACCCATAATTTTCTGATACTGTGGCAATAGATTAGGGCTCACGATGAATGCATTATACAATATGAGTGGGATACTTTTGGTTTACAGTGAGGTATTGCTATTGAAGGAAGGGTTGGTAACTATTTTCAATATACACTTTTTTATAAATTGCTTGAAATAATCTTTACACCCCGACAGCAATAAATAACTTATGGGCTCTGAAAAGGAGGGAAAAAGATCTGTCATCTGTAGCTGCTGTAATCCTGTAAAAACGCCCACCAATCACTGCCTCGCGGTCAGCTGGAAAGAACCAATGAAATGCCTAGCCTCGTTGCGCGTACTCTACCCCTCCCGTGTACAAGCTTGAGCTCAATGCGCGTCGTCGCCACATTGCTAACAGTAGTTATGTTTGTTTTAATCATTCGGTATGATAATATTAGGTGTTTGCTTACTGGTGAATGATCCCCGAGAAGATGCTACATTCAAATCTTGCTAGCTTTTCAACATTACCAAACCACCTTTAAATGGTCAGATACTTGCCTGGGTATTGAACCTCAATAGTTTCTAAGAACTGACTGAAGTGTATGTAGTACTGAATACTGAAAACTGTCAAGTGTCAAACATTGGTACCAGGACCTTAATGAGATTATGCTTTGTCTCAGGTCCATGCTACCTACTAATTGTGTACAGTATATACTTATTGTCATACTGTCCTGTAATGTTTTTGCAATTAGTATACCAAACAAAACCTATGTACCTTACCTTATCAAAGAAAGTGATACAGTGCATGTGACAATGGATGCCAATACAACTTTTTCATGTAAGATATTTTGACATGTCATGTCAGTAGAAAAGCACAGGTGTAAATATTAAAATGAATAGCAGCTACATTCCATTTAGAGGCCGAGATATTCTGACTTTTAGTCCCTGGAACGGTCCAATTTCTGAAAACACTGGATCCTACATTTCCCATAATGCAGCTATTTCCATTACAGAATCCCTGTCTTTTAATCTCCACACCCCCAGTATTTAACAGAAGCGCTTTGTAATATTTAAAAAAAAAAGATTTTGAGAAAGGTATTGTTTTAGTATAGGTACCAAAACTCAAGTATTGCACTGGTACCTCTACTGACACTCAACCACTCATGCCCAACTTATTATACTATTAAAACCATCATATCTTATCAGGAATGTGTGGTATATATTGTGGTAAAGCAAGCCACTCACAGTCACATATAAACATGCTGTTAACATGCTTTTTGCTCAGATTTCCCCAAATTAGACAAGAACAGGCATGAACGAACACACACACACACACACACACACACACACACACACACACACACACACACACACACACACACACACACACACCTCTAATTGCACTGTAGCTGCATCGTTTCCCCTCAGTAATAGTAGCAATTAGACAGGCTGTATAATTACACTGTCCTCGTTATATAGTTAATTTCTGTAATTACAAATTGCACCAATAGTTTCCTCCCTCTTTGTGTATCATCTATCTCACACACACACAAATACACACTCACACATAATACATACATTTCAACTCACGCTAGCCTATGGAAAGTCTTGTATTATTATACATATATAATACATATTATACAACCATGTATGTTTACAGGCTTGTGATTGGACACGTGTTTGTGTGCCATTACACAGCACATGTAATTATGGTCGCTAACAGAGTACTGGATTTTTGTGGCATGGGGTGTCTCTGTGGGCGGGAGTAAGTGGGCAGATCAGACTGCTGAGGATTGCTTTTGATTGAAACAGAGATGTGAGATGGATGCATGGATTTCAGCGGTTTCTGTCCATTGGCAACAAACATCAGCATATTTATCTCTGCTGTATAATTTTCCTATAGACTGAACTGCGTGAATACTGAGCCGAGAAATGATCTGTCATAACCATGTTTCATTTACCTCTGAATACAGGCACGCTGCCATTGCCAAAGTTCATGAAATGTTTAAGTATTTAACAGATTATAAAAAAAAATTTAGTCTGGAAGTCTCCCCTACCCCAAGTAAAGTTTGAACAGACAATAAAAGGCATTCATTATTTTTTATTATTTATATTTTTATATTTTTATGCAATTATTCACTGAATTTTAATTACCCAACATGAAGGCCCACCATTATCTTTCCAGCCCTCTCCAGGATGCCAGGAATGAAGTTCTGGTGGCCAAAATGTATCAAGTTTAAGTACAATTAGTCTCAAAATATACTGGAATGCAGAATGTTTACTTCCCCAGGTTTTAAGTAATTTAAAAACAAATTTAATTGATACTTTTTATTAATCCCCAGTGGGGAAATTACAATTTGCTAAAACCTCAGATTATCAGAGGAAGTACCAAGTACATGACTTCAGTGTCCTTAATAGTAGCCACAGTAGGACCCCATTTCCTACCAACTGGGTGTTCAGAAAGAACACAAATCAAATTTTAGTGGTGGCTCGGTGGCATACAAAGTCAATGGAAAGATTAGATACAAATGATCCTGGTCGTGGCATTAGTTTGCTTGGCAGTATTTCTTTACAGTTGTGTTACCCTTTTGCTCACCTTTGCTGCAGTTGCTGTCTCCCTCCATCAGAGGGCTCCAGGGCGGGTCTCCCTGGCTGGCAAAGGCTCGCATGTGCAGGTAGCTGATAGTCAGCCGGATGACTGAGGCCTTGTCCAGCTGGCTGGTGATGGCCCCCGGCAGAGGCAGCATCTTGGCCAGCTCAAAGAACTCGAAATTCTCCTTCCCCCGCCGTGAACGAGCCGCATTGCGAGACTTCTCTTTACGCAGGTTCTGGAGACTGAGAGGTGAACAAGGGGAAGGTGTATTAATGGAAGAAATAGATGAATGCAGGGATGAGAGAATAGAAGAGGAGGGCAGAGAACATTGTATGGATCAGCACTGTTGTTGTGGGAGAAATTGGTAAGGGGTTTCACATAATGGCCATTTACTGACCATCTGTTGATTGCTTCATGCTCTGTATAAAAAGACCTGAGCATCAATCCAGAAAACCCATTTCATAAATAAAGTACATATAATGGTAATGGCTCCTGCAATTCAAGTGAAACAATCTCCCTTCTGACCCATCTCTTGCAGATTGGCCTGGTAATTACAGACAAACTCCCTTCTTCTCTCTGGCAGAGCAGAGTCCTAATAATGCCATTTGCTCCACAATCCATATGTGAACACACACACACACACACACACACACACACACACACACACACACACACACACACTCTCTCTCATCTGGTCCCGAGCTAGTGAGCTGAAGCCGTGATTGAGGGATCAATAGGAGAGGGAGGGGCAGAGTGACAGAGGGGGGCCGGGGCTCAGGTAGCCTGTCTCTCTGATTGGGTATTGACTCTCCTCAATGGGGCCTGAGTGGTGGAATTATGTTGTCACAGCCACTTCACAATTTGTGTTGGTGCTGCGCTGGAATAAAGTGTGTGTGTGTGTGTGTGTGTGTGTGTGTGTGTGTGTGTGTGTGTGTGTGTGTGTGAGAGAGAGTGAGAATGAAAGCTAAAGAAGAAAGAAGAACCAGCCTTTCTCCCTCGTGTCTGTGTTGTTGATTCTCATCCTAAGAAAGACCACCAGTAGAGTGTGTGTGTGTGTGTGTGTGTGTGTGTGTGTGTGTGTGTGTGTGTGTGTGTGTGTGTGTTTGTGTCAATGCATGTGTGAGCGAAAGAAAGAACAGAACAAAGAGAAGGCTGGACATAGTGTGTGTACATATGTTTATATCTTAATCAGCTGACACAGCTGTTGTATTTCTCCCTGCTATTTCCTAATAAGTGAAAACAGTGTGTGTTTCTCTATATGTGTGTGTTTGTGTTGTGGACTCATGCTGCCAGCCCTCTGTAACATCTCATTATTATACTGTCTCGACCCCAGCCACGGAGAACAATCAATACACACACATTGATTCTGCTTAGTTTTTATATCCGCCTGTAAATGACTGCCCATTAATAATTCCAGCCAAATGTATTTAATCTCCCACTAAGGGGAGGGGATTCACAGCTCTGACAAGATTGGCAGGTGAGCAACAATACGGGTTATATGTAGCATTGAGGAGATCCGACTTATGTCTTCCAGATTGTGTTTCATTGATAGGAAATTCTTCTTCAGGCTGTCACCGCGTGCAAGGGTGTTAATGTATGGATTTCACCTTCCAAAGATTAATTCATGGGCATGCATGCAGGCTTATGCAGTATCAGCCTCTGTATGTGTGTGTGTGTGTGTGTGTGTTTGTGTGGGTGTGTCGTGTCTCACCAGGGAAGGGTGGGAGGCTTGGCCAGTAGTCCTTGTAGGAAATCCCACTCCACACTCACACACTTCCCCTCACTGACAAACGGCATGGTTGCCATCCTTCTCCCAATCACGTGCCGACGCTGCTGTTAACGAAGGCTCTGATTGGTTGAGGATGTTACGGACTCAGACCTGAAGATCCACGAGAGAAAGCAGAGGAGAAAGAAAAAGAGGAAAAGAGTCATTGAATCATTCACCAATAATAGCCATAAAATAGTCATGAACTATTTAAACGTTTACAGGTGACAGCACATATGGTATTTTTGGGATGTCAAACATATAAAATTTTTTAGGGAGCCTTTAATTGTTTAATTAGCAATTGTGTTTCCATTACAATATATTGCATATTGTATTTTTCAACGAAATGCTTTTAAAGCTAGGAGCGAGCATGCAGCCTTTTTTCAAATAAAGACAAATGATGACATTTTATCTCCATTTGCAGTTTCCATTGAGCCCTTTTACTATAATTTAAAAGAATACAATTTGCATTAAAATGCCTGGATGAAAACCCATCTTATGATTTCAGATCAGACAGAGAGAGAGAGAAAGAAAGAAAGAAGGTGATGAGGTTGAGACAGAGAGAGCAATTAGGTACTGTATGTACTTCCCCACATAAAGGTCAGAGATTGTTACCAAGGTAATAGACATAAGCCAAAACACTGAGCCTCCTTTGATGTCACCATTAAGCTGAAAATCACAGATCTCCAAATGTCTCCCCTGAGAGATTATTCAAACTTGTCTGCGACTGAAGTTTAAAGCAAACATCTCCAAAGACGCAGCACAGGCTGTCCACTGCCCACTCCTCCACATCTTTTTCTGCCTTTTGCCCGTCTCCAGCACTACCCTCCTATCCTGGAAGTTGCCAATATTCCTCACTGTCCTCAAACAGAGCGCCGCTCCTCACCCATTTCTCTCCCGTTTCTCTCCCCTCCCTCTCCTCTGTGCTGTGTTGACATTTAAAGGGCTAGTGTGGCCCCGAGCACCGCAGTGTCATGCCCTTGGGCCTGAGATGCCCTCTCTCTCTCTCTTACTGCCTCTCACTCTTTAACTCTCTCTGTCTTTGGCCTGGCTGGATCAGCACAATAAAGCCAGTAGAGCTTTGCTGGGGCAGTAGAAAATGGATTATGTCTCGAGTTTGAGCATGGCTATGCTGACCTTGGCTAAGAGAGGTCAGCAGAAGCTAGGCAGGTTTAGCAGATATCATTTCACAAATCTGGGCTCAAACAGCCAACATAATGTATGCATGAAAACTTCTTGGAACTGTTTCAAAGGCAGCAGAGTTGATGAGGGATTCAACACAGAGATTAGTTGTTGAAAGGGGAGATTGGGTTATTCACTTACCTTTGGTAGTTTGAGGGGGAAATAGTAAAGCAAAAATGTACACTTTCAATTGCTATTATGGTCCGAGGTCAGTGATAAAAAGATTGGCCTTAATGGAAACTGAAGAGGAGGGTATGTGACTATCTACCTCCCAAGATCTCCTTCCACAATGCAATGTTTGATCAGAAGACATTCATTTTGCTTAGAAAGTGTACTCAAAGCTCAACGCTCACTAAACAAGACAGAGTCCACAGCTATCCCAGCAGCTCTGTGAGGCTGTACAGGAAAACTCAGGATATCTGATGGATATCGGTACATCGTCTACACATTTCATAGCAATAGATGAAAAACTTCATACTGGAGAAAAGTGGAGGACTGACCGAGCGCCATTGCCATCCCGATACCAATGCTGGCTAAAAAGTAGCAAGAACTTGTATCTGTGCTACACTAGGAAATAATTTGGGCTGAGCGATATATAAAGTCAAATCTGTATCACAATAAACTGTCATAGATAAATACAACTTTTGCAAAAATACATCAGTGCATAATTAATTACAGTATGACTAATTAAAGTTTCTGGACTTCTGGAATGAACTGCTGGCTGATTGAATGGTGAAATGTGTGGTTAGATATCAGTGGTTGTTGTGGCTCTTTAAAGTTGTATTATATGGGATTTACTTCAAAATTGATTGCCATAAGTAAGAGACTTGATCAATCTGGTTAATATTCCAGCCCTAGATTTAACGTCTTCCCAGGGCCTTTACATTGACAGAATATTTTGTCCAAGGCTTATGTTTAAGGCTAAGGCTTCATTCAACTATAGGAAACCTATATTTCTTTCTCTCGAGCTTCCAGCCTGCAACATTGACAGTCCTCTTTTCAGATAAGGAGAAGTCTGGTAAGGAGAAGAAAGGGTCGAGGAGAGGGCAACACACCTCTGTCTAACAACTTCACCTTTGTCACCTTCTCTATCTTACCTGGATAAATGCACTACATGCCAAATTAGGCTGCGTACAGTAGGACGGAGAGATCAAAAGGAGACACAGGCAGGAAACAATTTTCTCTAAAATTTTCACTGCCTCACAAACACACACGCAGCCTTTTTCCATCCTATACCTGCATGTTTATCTCTTAATTGACCCTATCTGTGCTTATCTAATCTCTACCTCCATCTTTCTGTCTCAAACTATCTCTCCATCTCTCTCTACGTCTCCCTCTATCTGGGCAGACACAGGGGCGTAATGGGCAGGGGCCTCCACAGTAATTATTCAATCAACCTCATAACCTTGTCGCAGGTTGGGCGGCCCATTAATGCACTCACCCAAATGGACCCCGCCACTTTGACTGCTAATGCTCTGGCTAGCTAGCAGCACAACAGACTGAATGTCAGAAGTGTCATCGAGACAGAGTGTGAAACAATCCGCTCAATAGAGCTGAGTCGACTTATTCTGTAATGGCACAGTGGGAAATATATAGAAAAGGAAAGTGTGACTTCTGAGAGCACTGAGAGTAAAAATATACTGCGCCCACAGCTGTAGAGATCAACCTGTATCAAGTGTGACCGCAGGTGTTCGCAATGTGTTGCTGCAGTGCTACATATTCATAAGTGTGGTGTATATATGGGTGTGTGTTGGAGACCCCTACCCTATAGAGCCCTGCTCTCTTGGCACGTTCTCAACAGCAACAGAGCAGAGGGCACTGCGGCGAGCGTCCACAGCCGCTGTTTGCCGTGCGTTTCTCTCTGGCAGCTAGCTTGGCTCCCGTTTTGTTTATTTTCAGCAGGGACGTTTAATTAGGGCCTCCAGCTGTCAAAGGTTCGTTAGAGTGCCCCTCCTCTCCCAGAGCCGCCCCTCCCTGTAGGGAGTCAGGGGCATCAGGCAAATGAACACATTTAAGTCACACAGCACGCAGGCAGACAAAAGCCACACTGCCATGCCACCAGCTCCCCTAGGTAGAGACATGGCTGTTTTATGCCTCATCTCCCCAACCCCTGGGGCCCAATACAGAGACTGGCCAAGACTGTAAAAGTGGAAGCAGAGGAGCTCTCACAGCCCACTGGAGACGACGTGCACGGTGCGACAATGCAAAGGTAACGAGCAGGACCAAGGCTATGCAATGTACAGTTTACAACACAGGGAAGGGGAGACTAGTTTCAGTTCCAAATTGACTTTAGGAAAAACATTTGTGTATCGTTTTTCCCCTTTGAGTCAGCAAAGTGAAAAAAAATACATTGGATATGTTTCCTTATGAGTGTAACGTCTCTGGGGCCTCCTTCACCAAATTTGCACATGCAAGCTGCAATTTTAGATTTTCTCTCATATTACTTTTTTGACACGTTTCACTAATCAAAACAAACTCCATACTCCGCGATCCATACATGAGCATGCAAGAGCCTTGTAGGGCTTATTCATCTGCAATTTGTAAGTGACAGCCATGTATGAAATATGACGCTGTCACCATTTGCAATGTGCCTTTCAGCAGTGCTCGCTAATCAAACTGTATTTGATAAACGGGTCCTCCGGCCCCTCTAAGTCCACTTGTTTCCTGTCACCTCTTAATTGAATAATGGCCAAAGAAACGCCCCCAAAAATACTACAAAAGCTGGCATTAGTTTCCACCTGACATCATCATCGTCATTTTTCAGTGTTTACTCAAATACAAATCTTACTGACAACAGCTCTCTTCTCTTCTTCCAACCCCCACCAGTCTTTACTTATCTCTCACTAAAAGTAAAAGTGGAGCACACATACAATGGCGATGTAAGATATTCCTGTGAATAACATTTCATCAAACAGAGAATGTTCAATATCATGGAAGATGTAGAAAACATGGTTGGAAATAACATGAACAGAATATTTGATGTAGCTAGTTTTCTATCTTCCCTTTCATGTTGTTGAGTAGTTGTAAATGAGTGTCTGGGGCGTCCAGGGAGATGAAGTTTGGTATTCTGGTTGGAGGGCTGAAAACTACTTATCATGCATTACGGCCCTGGTTGGACCTCAGGATTTGGAAGTCAAAAGACTTTTTAATGTACAATTTTTCAGCCGCTGATCAATCGACAGCCGCTGGACATGAAGATCCCCCCCCCCCACTCTCCTTCTATCAGTATTCCATATTCTGACTCACTCGGCATTCTGCTTCCGTATGGGAGCGCTGGCTGTGGTTGACCTTGACCACTCTGGATCATTCCCAACCCAAGGTTCTCTCCAACTCTCAAGGGCCTTGGCGCCCCCCCGCCCACACCCCCCTTCGCCTCCCCCATCATCACCACCCCCCCCATCTCTCCTAACCCCCTCTTTGCTCCTCCCTGGCCCTTGCCTGGGTCATTAATTATCTAATGGAATCAATACAGCGTTAGATTGGACCAGAGTGACCCCGCCCGCCCCCAGGTATCTCTGCGCTGATGAGGAGGAAGAGGAGGGTTCGGAAAAGGGTGTAAAGGAATGATGATAACAGCCTGTGTGAGTGAACCAGCACCGTACAGTGACAGTGCGGACCGTCCCTAAACTGGAAGAATAAAGAATAAAGAGATCAGCGATAAATAAATGATTAGAGAGGGGGAGAGGGGGAGAGGGGTGGATGGAGGGCGGATGGGGGAGGGAGAGAGCATAAATTGAGGCGGAGAGAGGCAAATCAGATGGTAAGAGAGAGAGAGAGAGAGAGAGAGAGAGAGAGAGATGATGGACGGATGAAGACATAGATGAAAAAGGAGAGAGAAAGAGATTTGCTAATGTTCACCCTTGGTAATCGATATCTTTCTCCTCCTCTTTTATTACAGAGTGCTTTGGTGAGCGTTGCTTTGATGTCCACTCCTCACGGGCGTGGAGCTACACAGAATCCAATCCATGCCTGACATAATTACCATCTACCTCGGCCTGAGTATACACAAAAGAAAAGCTCCAGTTATCACCTGCGCTGTAATAAATATGAAGTTGAAAGTATCAGCACAGGTTCCCATATATTTACCAGAAAATTCCCTAAAGATTGCTCTCCAGTGATTTTTCTCAAATACACAATGTCATTTCTCGCTCAGTATTAAAAGTAATGACAAAGATTTAATCAGCACGACGAGTATAATAACTTGAAGAAGGATGCTGACTTTATCCCACAAACTGACATTTTCAGCAACAATGTGGCTTCTTTAGAACTTATTTGTCGCTTCTGGATCGACCGGATCTACAAAATGATCCAAATAAAATAGACATGTTTGTGAAATTAATATGCAATGTATATGATTGTACAAAATATTCCATCTTAAATGCTGTAGCAGAAGAACATTCTGGGGTTAGTTTCCCCTCTTAGGATCAACAGTAAAAGTGATAGCATGATAGGGATAACATTTCAACTTCAATATGAAGAGCTAAAAATGTAAATGATTCACGAGAGCAGCTAAACTGTCTAAACACAAATAAAGTACAAAACACCTCCAGTAGATAACTTTGAGAATCTAAATAGCAAGACAAAAGTAATGCATAAAGTAAAACTGTTCAGTCCATCGTGAAGTTAACCATCCCTGACCCTTATGATATCTGCTTGAAAGAGAAAATCCTGGGTTAAAATAATAGCTGCAATCTATTCTGAGGTTAAATACTCCGAACTCCATGTAAGGCCGTGCTAAAGCTGACTAAACACTTCTTATTTTGAGCACTTTCACAAAAGGAATGCTGATGTGTAATAATACTAATTTAATAATAATAATTTATCAATCCCACAAGGGAAATCACAATGTTTTCTCTCTGTTTTATATTAATTAATACACACAGGGCTGAATTACACACACATGCTCAGATGTCAGAGTGAGTGGGCTGCCCCACCAACAAGCAGTTGGGGGTTCTGTGCCTTGCTCAACAGTCCAGCTACCAGTCCACCACCATACTTTGGTCTGTACGGGGACATGAACCACCAACCCTCCGGTTCCCAACCCAACTCCCTACAGACTGAGCTACTGCTCTGCTACTGTGGAAGGGTTGGCTAAGTGACTGCAGGTCTCTATAAGGCAGAGGATGGTAAATCCACTCCTGCAAGCAGAGACCACATCAGCACTGACCTCCAAATAACCACAGGCCAAAGCACACAGGGTCACTCACTCTCTGCAACACACACACATACACACACACACGCACGCACACACACACGCACACACGCACGCACATTGCAGGACTTAAAAGCACACTCTCATTCTGCACACTAGCAGAGAGAGATGTACACATGCTAATACAGACACATCAATTAGCATGGTGCAAATGTCAGAGTTCAGAGCAGAGTCAAATTCTTGAAAAGAGTTGCACAAGTTGAGTAGGTGTCTTGCAGCACACTGGGGAAACCAAGATACCCACTGGCCTCATACTACACTCCCACACACTGCTCGGAACTTAATGCTTTGTTTGAATATTTCCATATATATAATTGTGTTTATATACACACAATTTATGTAACGTCACGGCATAAATTAGAGAACAAGAAAGACATGAAAGAGATTAGGAAGATTTGCACCTGATCTGATGTTCGATTTAGAGGAAAAGTGACTGTGAGTGTGGATGTCTATACATTGTGCGCACGTTACTTAGTAACTGTGTGTGTGTGTGTGTGTGTGTGTGTGTGTGTGTGTGTGTGTGTGTGTGTGTGTGTGTGCAGCCTGGTGGATCCCTTCAGACCGGCATGTGAATGACAGCGGGGGTTATGTAAGGAGCCACAGCGGGGCCGGAGTGGACAGTCCAACCGGAGATCAGGTCAGCAGAGTGTGACACTAAACACATCTCCCTGACACTGCGCTGACACCCTCTGTCACAGACTCACACACTGTCTGTCAACGCTCCTCACACACACACACACACACACACACACACACACACACACACACACACACGCACGGCAAAAGCAAGACGTGTGTGAGCGGCTGTCTGTCAACACACTAGACACTGACCACCTTAGTGTGTGTGTGTAAGCGCAACAGAGAGAGACAAAAATATCAAGAGAGGAATAGAAAGAGAAAGAAGAGAGGGAGAGGTGAGGTGTCCGTCTACCTGAGAACTTGTCAATAAGTCACCAAAAGTGACTCCCTGCTTCTGTCTATCAACATAGAGCATTTGTTCATTACTGATATTAATTTCGCTACTTATGTGATAATTATTCATGCAAAATGAATACAGAAAATATAAGAAAGCCAAATGTTACCCTCACAGCATAATCTGAAACATACAGCGCTCATCTTTGATGAGCAGCGAAATAGCTGCCCGCCACATTTTTTGGAACGAATGCCATGAATTCACAGTGATAAAAGGTAGTTGTTCTTTGACACCTACCGTTTATTACTGTGAATTCTTTTCAACTTTGTTTTACTCTTCAAACGGGACACTTTGTTGCCAGCATTCTCACGTTCACAAAGTAATCCGAGTCAGGGTCTGTCACACAGTCATCAGCTGGCATGAACCGCAGCTCCTTAAACCCCAAAGCCAGAGAAGAAACCCGCTTCTGGGTCTAATAAAAAAAGGCCTAAACGTGGGTCACGACCAAAGCATCCTGCACCGGAGGGAGAGGCTTAGTGGCTCAGTGGGCCAGGGTATAAACTGTACCACAGATGGTGATGACACGGTCTGACCCTGTTTTCATTTCTGTTTTCGTGTCAGTGTTACAACATATGTACATTGCTGATGTATCCAATCTTTATTGAAGCAATGCCGACAGTAAAGTAAAAAAAAATTGTAAGTTACTAAAACAACTGTGGGACAGTAACCCTTTTTACATGTGGTAATAAAACACTTAGACACCTGAAAGAGTGACTCTGTACTGCAGGTAGTTATTTGGTTTGAATTTATCTGAAACACTTGCTATCTCTGCAGGTGCATCTGCAAATGATACAGCTGGCGAGGGACGAAACATAGCAGAGTTTATAGCGCAGAATTTGGAGAAACATTCAGGGGGTAAAAGTCCACACATTGACAGACACAGATGTGCGCACGCGAACAGGAAATCTTGCAGGAAATCATACAAATACATTTGCACACACTCATGCTTTCACACACGTTTGTCCTATGTGAAATAACTTCAACTATTCAGACTTTTACTTCAAGTGACGAGCCTCCTACCACAATAACGGCAAATTATGAAAAAAAAAAACGAACCTGAAAGCACTATGTGATGGTTCGATGTTATTTACTTTAGAGCAGCAGCGAACACCGTGCGTTTGTCACAGTCATTCTGCCAATTTGGACCACCTGCTGCAAACACCCCGAAGGCACTGAATGTTACTAAGCCAGTAAACTGTGACCAATTCTGCCTCTGCAGGTGGAGACGGACACGCAGACGTTGACGGACACTCTCTGCCGAGATATCTCAACCTCCACCACACATGCAAACACACACACATGCACACACACAATTTATCAGAAAGTGGTGGGCTTGTGTGTTGTGTCTTTCAGCACAGAAAATAAACAGAATTATTTGGCTCATCTGAGAAGCAAAGATTTGCAGTTAAAGTGTTGCTTGATGCTTTCAAGGAAGAGCAAATATTTAATCTAATGATGTGATTAAATTAAATATCAATATTCATTTATAATTGATTGCAAATGTATGCTTTTATATCAAAATAATTATCTCTAATCAAATGTACAGTAAAAAGAGACAACAGTAAGTAGAGGAAAGGTCCATTTTAAAACAGAATTCCTCATTCTTCATTTTATAATTTAAGAAAAAAATCACTTTCTACTAATTGCTAATGCGCCAACAGATGTGTAATATTGCTGTTATGTTTAATTACACTCAGAAAAAAAGTTAACATCGCTGCATACATCCTAATATTTTACCTCGGAGAAACCCAAAAACTATGCTGGGTGCAAATTTAACAAGTTAGTTACAATAAAACTTTTTTTCACATGATTTCATCTTTATCAAAATGTTCAAACGATGTGAATAGATTGACACATCATTTTAAATTAAAAGCAAAAATGTGACAAAAGGTGACAAGTTTATAACTGAGCGTGTGTGTGTGTGTGTGTCCAGCGTGTGTGAGAAAATCAAGCAAGAGAGTGAGAACGTGTGTGTACGCTCATGCATGTGCGTGCGTGTGTGTGTGTGTGTGTGTTAACCACAAGTTCTTATATCCATTATCTACTCACCTGACAGGCATTTCAAGTGTTTCCAGTCTGCTGCTGTTGATCTGATCCACTTTGTCTTCCTCCTCCTCTTCTTCTTCTTCTTCTTCTTCTTCTTCTTCTTCTCCTCCTCCTCCTCCTCCTCCTCTCCGGAGCCCCTGCTCTGTCCTGGTGGTGCCCCCCCACCACACCACCTCGAGCTTAAACACAGCAAACAAACACTGTGTGTGTGAGCCAAGGGGGCTGGGACGGGGGCAGCGTCAATCCCCTCACTTTCACAAAAGCCGTGGCAGTGCAGCCGGACACATCGTGGACTCCCGTTGCAAAAGAGTGCGTGTGTGTGTGAAAGAGAGAGAGAGAGCAAGAAAGAGAGGAAGAGAGAGAGAGTGTGTTTGTGTGTGTGAATGGAGCTAGCTGATGTAGCTCTCCTTGGCTCTCAGACTCACTTCACCAACACTCTGCTCCGCTGCTTCTTGGAGATGGACTCGGATTAGGACACAGCCAGTGTGAGAATCTCTTTCTCGCTCTCGCTCCCTCACTACGTCTCTCTCTCTCTCTCTCTCCCTCTCTCCAGCCGGCATGCTCCCTCCCACCCTTCCTCTCTCCCTCATTCACTCTCCTCGCTGAGCTTCTTTCTTTTCATTTCCTCTTGGGAAAGCCGTGCACACCAGTTGTCTCTGCCTTCAGCTGCTCCCTCTCTCTCTCTCTCTCTCTCTCTCTCTCTCTCTCTCTCTCTCTCTCTCTCTCTCTCCCTCTCTCTCTCTCCCTCTCTCTCAGTCACTAGTAAATATAAAAGGCATGCTTGTACAGCCCCTCGCCTCAGTCTCTCTCTGGCTCCCGTTCCTAACTCGCTGTGTCTCATGCTTTCGTTTACCCCCACCTCCCTGTGCCCCCTTCACTTTCTTTCTCACTGTCAAAGCTGCCTTTCAAATGCTGATTAGCAGCCAGAGTAAATGAGAGAGAGAGAGAGAGAGAGAGAGAGAGAGAGAGAGAGAGAGAGAGAGAGAGATGGAGAGAGGAGGGATGACTAAAACAAGTGGGAGATTCCATCACATCCACACGTATTGGAATCTGTGACTCCTGTCCCGTGCAAGCAAGCAAGCAAACACACACACACACACACACACACACACACACACACACACACACACACACACACACACACAAGAGGACATCAAGTTGACATCAGGTTGACTTACTTTAATTCCTGGAGACTTACCTTAACCTACCCTTTACCAAAGCAAAGTGTTGTGGTAACCATAAAAGTAAATGTTTAAACTTGTGGGTAACATATTTTTCTATCCAACAACTACTCCAAATGAAATGAAAACATTTGTCTTTGTCTTCCAAGACGACCCATGTCTGACGGCCTTTGGGAAGACTGATACCATTTGTCAGCCACCACTACAAAACTGTTCCAGTCATAACTCATATCAACTGTTTTCTGATCTGTTCAAGGTTCAATTCATTCATCCATGAAAACATTGAAATTACAGTTCCCCCATCCAAATTAACCAACGATGCCACCACTATTGTTAAGGTTTGGTTAGATTTAGGCAGCTATTTAGAAAGGTTAAGAAAGATCGGGTTAGGGTAACACCAGCGATTGTCCGACCAATAAGAATTTGGACGTACAAGACCAAATTAACCAACCAATTGACCAACCGACCTGGAGACGTCAGCCCTATGTCATAGTCATACAATTTGTTGATCCATCCATCCATTTTATATAAATATATATATATATAATCAATGTCACACTATTTCTGCCTTTGTTTCTCAGGCAAAAAAAGTAAAATTATATCTTCAGCTTGACTGCAGGTGCAAACAGCAGATGAACACTCAGATGAACCTTATTGTTCTGGACCGTCTGGATTCATAACCATCTTCACTGTTGTGGCCGCTACTGACATAAAGGACCTTTGAATACTTTATTATATATTAAACACATTTACCGTTTTAACCCAATTGTTCCAAGGTTAAAGTGTCCCCTGTCCCAAAAGCACCTTAAAGGTCCCGTGTGAAGTTTTTGACTACTAGTAGTGCTATGGAGCTTTTATTCTACGAGTGGGTTGTTGTGTGTCGCACATACGCACGCACGCATCTATAGAGAAAAGCCACCAAAAAAACTCTGACTGCTTGCTGCTAACATATCTAAAACATATAGTAATTTTCTGATATTAACACATGAGCCGCGACCTTTAATGAAGCCTGGTTGTTCCTCTTTAATCATACAAGGCAAAACTTTGGACAACATCTTGGGGAAAACGTTTGATAATGAGATGAGTCTGTCGGAAACAACGTTTTCTGGGTGCTACTTGAGAATTAAAAAAATGTTTGCCTCTCATAGTGATGAGGTAGTAGTTTCAAATGAATGGTATGAAACATATTTAACATAAGCTCTGCTAATAAATGTCTTCCCACTCTAAAATAGTCGATAAAGAATTTAGATACTCAAGTAAAGTACAACCACCTCCAAATTGTACTAGAGTACAGTGCTTTGGTAAATGTATTTAGTTACATTCCTCCACTGACTGTATGTACAACCTATAGTCAACATGTGTTCAGACCCACACACACACAAGTGCATACGTGAACAAATAATCACACTCAGAGACTCACTCAAGTACTCTCTCTCCCACCAATCTCCCTCCCTCCTTCCCCATTCCCCCTCTCCTCTGTTCGTTCCCCTTGCCCTCAAACACTACTCAGAATATTGATACATCGCCCCCTCCTCCTCCCTCTCTCTCTCTCTCTCTCTCTCTCTCTCTCCCCTCTCTCTCTCTTTCTCTGCCTTCATCACTCACTTTCTCTACTGAATACTGATAGGCTGTCTACTCCGTGGTCTGAGTTTCAAATCTCTCCCTCCCTCTAGTTCCCTCCAGTCGCTGCACCCACTACAAAAAACAGCAACATAAAGGAGGAAATAACTAAAGTTAATGCACTGATGTAGACATAAATTCACTTAAGTACCATTTCAGATTATGTCAAGCAAAAAATGGGCTTAACATTGTGGGAAGGAGGGGAGAGGGGTGACAGAGGAGGGGTAAAGTGCTGCTTTGGTGGGCCATCTTGCCAGCGGAAACAGGCTGAGCGGGCTCTTTGCACTGTAATGAACGGGCGGCTAGCAACAAAAGGAAAAAGACGTGTGAAAAGTTCAGGCAAATGAAGACGCATTCAGTGTTTTTTGTGCGACTCCCATCCTCCCGCCTCATTGTTGGGCATGTCGGCTATGGTGCAGCCGAGGGGGAAAAGACGGGAGTGAATGAGGTTGTCAAAGAGTTCCAGTGAGCCCCCTCCACACACACACACACACACACACACACACACACACACACACAAACAGCTGAGAGCAGGAGAGAGCAGCAATAAGAGAAACAGCACAGACAGAAAATGTTCCTGCTTTTCTCACACGGATAGTGGAAGGGCCTTTCAGGGTATTTGTGTGTTTAAGTGTGTGTCTGCGCAGGAGAGTTTAAGTTTGTGTGTGCCTAGTCCCTATGAAGGAGGCTTTCTGTCTGCATTAGAAGTGCAGCGCGTCTGAGACACTGGGAGAGGGAGTGTGTGATTTTGTCCTCCAAGTCTTCCCCAGGCGTCCTTGAAGGAGACTTGCAGGGAATATCTGACTGTGTGTGTGTGTGTGTGTGTGTGTGTGTGTGTGTGTCAGCATGTGTTTGAGCCCTCACAGGCTTAGTTTAGTACCGGAGGCTTGCCTCGCGGAGCAGTATTACAGGTGTTCCCTTCACAAATCAAGGTGATCGTGGAAGTAACAAAAACTAAAACCTCAGGCTGGAGAATTAACCCGGCCTGATGGATGAGAAATGAAATTGAATCGAGTGGGTAAGTAAGAGTAAAAATCCTTAGTCAGTGTGTGTGTGTTTGTGTGTGGGTGTGTGTGTGTCTGCACACGCATGTGGAATAGCGTGTGACGATTGTTGCAGTCGGCGAGACAGTCACACCCTTGTCTGGCCTTGTTTCTCCGCCTGTCTACACATGCTATCGGCTGTGGTCAGTTCAATGTAGTGACAGAACACCGCCTTTTTCAGAAACACAGTTAAAAAAGAACAGTACTGGAAGAAATACTCAGATCCTTAACTTCAATAAATTGGCAATACCACATGGAAAATACACCATTACAAGTCCTCCATGTAAAATCATCAGTGGTGGAGGAAGTACTGAATAAGTAGTACAAAGTACAAATAACCAGAGATATATTTACTTTAGTAAAAGTAGAAGTGCAACAATGACAACCCTAGTAAAAGTAAAAAGTACCTGATTTTAAATGTACTTTAAGTATTAAAAATAAAGGTACTTGCATAATGATGTATTCTCTTAATGTCTATATTCTAATAATTAAAAAAAAAACAGTATGGGCTGTGGCATTTTAATTAAGTTAGTTTTAGGTTAATGCAATTGTGCTTACCATCTGTGGCCCAGTTTACATTCTGACTTACAATTCTGGTTATCTATCAGGGTGATCTGCATGAAGCTCAACTTTGCATTATTTTCCACAGGACAGTGAATGCTGCACACATTTATTTAGCAAGAACACACGGGCTTGGACAACAAGTACGTGGCTTCACAGCTGAGGAGGACCGGGAGTGTTTTTAAGATAAATATACGGGTTGTATATTAACCCTATTTGAACGGATGCTTCACATATGACCAAGCAGAGTATCGGGAGCAGCAGCAGTAACAGTAACAGTAACAGGAGCAGTGGTAGTACCGGGAGCAGTGTACGCGCCTGGCCAATAAATGCTATTGAAGGGCGGGTGTTGGGGTGGCCATTGTGGGATTCGCAATATCGCGAGTGGCACCGGGAGCTGGACGGCCGCTGCTGAAGGCTTCCCTGCGGACTGTAAACGTCTGACGGTCAGGAAGACGTTTTGGCAGGGAGGAAAAACTGATCAGAAAATGTAACAAAAATGTAACGGAACGTTGTAGAAATGTAGTGGAGTAGAAAGTATAGATAACTGCTGCAAAATGTAACAGAGTAAAAGTCAAAAGTATGCACCATTGATTGTACTTAAGTAAAGATACGTCAAAAATGTACTTAAGTACAGTAACGAAGTATTTGTACTTCGTTACATTCCACCACAGAAAATAATTTTTAAGTAAAAGCATGTACTACCAGCAAAATATACTTAATAGTAACTACTGATTCTGCAGAATAGCCCTTTTCAAATTATTATTAATTGTTGCTGGATCAAGTAAAGCTAATTTCATCTTCTGTATATTGTATACTATTGCACAGCTCAAAATTCTGGACAATTAATTAAACTGAGCTTTAAAGAATGAATGGAAATTGAGAGTAAATGTTAATTTTTAATATTGGAAGCAGATGTTTAACAAAAAAAAACTTAAGTTATACAGTAATGACGCCCGAGCTGGCAAGATCGTAAGACCATGAGATGTCGTTTTCGGTGTTCATTGGTGACGAGCGTTTACTCAAGCACAAAACACTGAGCGCTTTAACGGTCCCATGGCACAGGTTTTTTTAACATTAATATGAGTTCCCCCAGCCTGCCTATGGTCCCCCAGTGGCTTGAAATGGCGATAGGTGTAAACCGAGCCCTGGGTATCCTGCTCTGCCTTTGAGAAAATGAAAGCTCAGATGGACCGATCTGGAATCTGCTCCTTATGATGTCATAAGGAGCAAGGTTACCTCCCCTTTCTCTGCTTTGCCTGCCCAGAGAATTTGGCCCGCCCATGAGAAAGAGAGCGACATCATGGCTTTCAAACGAGCAAAGTGGCAGTTGGTCAAGGCCACACCCCCACCCTCCACCTTGCCCCCCCCCTCTCTCCTCCTCAATAGCTACAGACACAGAAATGGCACATACTAAGTAAAGCTCATTGTGGGACTGGCTCTAGTGGCTGTAATTCTGCACCAAGGCTGAATTTCGGAGACTTCAGATACAGTATTAGGGGACCACTAAGGCCTATATAAAAGCAGCATGTCATGGGACCTTTAAGGTACACTTTAAAGTGCTCACATTATGCTTTTTGGCTTTTTCCCTTTCCTTTATTGTGTTATATATTTTTTGTGTGCATGTAATAGGTTTACCAAGTGAAAAAGCCCAAAGTCTACCCCAAAGGGACTTACCATCTCCAATGGAAAACACTGTTCACAAACTGCTCCAAACAGCTCTATTGTAGTCCAGCCTTTACTTCTGTGACGAACGTGCATCACTTTGTAACACACGTTATAATGCTCGCCTAGCTGCTAGCATGGCATGCCCTCATACTCTGCAACTGACAAGCTAGCAGTACTTACTGAGCATGTGCGACTCCCAACAAAAGATGGAACAGAAGTGAGATGTCTCATTCTGTAGCTAAAACAGAGAGCTCAACACACAGGATGAAAAGAGGAGCTGCAGCAACGTGCAGTACAACACAAATATGGTGTTTTCTGAAAATTAAACCACATAAACCTATTCTTGTACAACCTCTAAATATAACTATGAACCTGAAAAGCATGCAGCATAATGAGCATAATATGAGCACTTTAACTGAGGTCAGTAATCCTAAATGGCAGGGAGAACAACATTTGACAGTTTAATGTTCGAGATTTGATCAGATTTACTACAGTATGTGTCTTCTGAACTACTGCTTTCTGTTTCTGTGTTAAGTAAACACAGTGAAAACTGGCAGACTCTTACACCTAAAACACACTGTTTGTGCAGTGAATGGAAATGAAGTTGCTCTGCTAAAATACTTCCCAAAATAGACCAGGCTACATCAGACATATACATATTGATATTTCATTTTAACATACAGTAAACTGAATGTACAGACCACACAAAGAAGAAAATGCTGTCAAAGTTGCACAAATAGATAGGTAGTCTTCCCTTTTTGGACAATAATGATTCTTTGGGCAACATTCAATATACAGTAGTGAACGCTGAAGAAAATAATGACTATGTTCTCATCGCATTAAGTTTAAGTTGGCCACTTTTTCCCAAGAAATACTTAAGAGATGATTTGTTGTTGGTAGTCACCAGGACGTAAAAGCCAGGATAAACTACTGATATACCCTTAAATCAGAAGGAAGCGTAACCTTGATACAAATCTGAAATAATGATGACTATTGATGGTATTGATATGATGCAGTCAACATGCAACATTCAAAATAATTAGTTTTTTTCTGACATTCGTTTGTCAAGACATGAAATACTTTCTTCCATGGCTGTCAGTGTAGTATTTAAGACTATGAAAACACAATGTTTTCTTCACCTTCACCTTACTGATCATCTTGCGCACACAGATGATCAGTATAAAAGGGTGTTTAAAGATAAGTGCCATAGAGTAGATAATATTCCAAATCTATCAGACAATAATTCTTTGAGGGCATGTGGCCATTAAGGAGCCATTTCGCCTTTTGTTGAGAATGCTCCTCCATATTTCATTGAGATGCATATCTGCCTTTCATACTGTCTGCCTGCTCTGCTATTCTCTATTCAACAGTGACCCATTGCTCCCTGCCATACAATCCTTCACCTTTCTGGGCTTAAAAGTAATTACCACTTTAATTTGCTGTCCGCTTTCGTGCATGCCTGAGTGTATCTGTAGCGGACTGGAGTGCTTGTGTGTGTGTGTGTGTGTGTGTGTGTGTGTGTGTGTACATGTAGGCATACAGGAAGCAAAGAAGTGCATGTATTCATATGAATGTGAGTGGAGCTGAAACAAGGAGTCGATAATTTATTAGACAGACTGAAGATATATACTATTTTGATAATCGATTAATTGCCGTAAATAGGGATGCACCAAATCCAGATTTTTGGGGTTCGGCCACATACCGAATCCACTGGTTAAGATTCTGCTGAATCCGAAACCGAATACCAAATCCTACTCCTATCCTCAGTCCATTAACACAGTAAACACATTAATGAAGTAAACAACATCCACAGCCTCTAAAATAGTTAAATGTAACAACTTAATGTTGACTTCACACACTCTTTTCACATCGTAAGAAAGCTCATTTTCGCTAACCAGTGTATGATGAAGGCATGTTGGGTGGGTGAAATTAGAAAGCTGACGCTAGCTAACGCGCAGCAGCCCGCCGTTCGGTCGCTCCGCTCCCACTGTAGGGAGACTTGCCGAGAGAACAGCTGACAGCACGGAAGAGGCACTGTCTGGTTAACACAAGTTTTTAGCTGTGACTGTCCTTCCTTTGCCGTACCTGAAGTTGCTGCATTTTGGCTGCTGTCTGTAGATTCTTTCATGCACAACTCTACTTTCGGATGTTTCATACACAAATGTTTTAACAGCGGCGATGTTGTGTATTGTTTAGGGTCCTTGCCACCATGAGACAAATCGGCATTGCAAATTGAACACGTAGCTCAACTTGAATCGCCTTGTTTTGACTGAAAGTACCGCTAAACAACACTTTTTCTGCTCACGAGTTCCATTATCACTTTCTCACAGCCTACTGCATTGAACGGTCCGCCTACGTAAACACCTTCCCGTAATCAAGGGCGGCGTCATTACGTCGACCAGCATAGTGCGCGTAGTGCAAGTGTAGGGTTCGGTTCGGCAGAAACAAACCCCGTCAAAAAGCCCAATATTCAGCCGAATCCGAACCCGAATCCTGGATTCGGTGCATCCCTAGCGGTAAAGGTCATTTATCAAGCTAAAGTAAAACTACAGTTACAGGTTGCAGCATCATTACATATTGCTATAAATTAATTATCTTTTTAGGTTTGGGACTATAGGCCAGACAAAACATTTTTCAGACCAATTCATTCAATGATTTTTGGGAAAGTAATTGGCAAATTAACCGAAAATGAAAACAATCAGTTGCAGTCCAAAATGAGACTATATGAAGGTTTTGTGTGTGTGTGTGTGTGTGTGTGTGTGTGTGTGTGTGTGTGTAATTAGTGTTTGTGTACATTAACATTTGCATGTGGGTAGAAATATAAGGAAGCTGTATGTGTGCACATCTGTTGTTCACACATTAAAACATATACGTGTGCATATAAATCTGTACATGTACTACATACTTAAAAGTGCATATGAACACGGTATGTGCTTTTGTATTGTTAAATGTGTATGTGTATGTGTGTGTGTGTGTGTGTGTGTGTGTGTGTGTGTGTCTGCGTGTGTCTGCGTGTGTGTGTCTGTTTATGGTTAGCCTCCCATTGGCCCAATTACTCCAAAACCAAACCCCCTCTGCTTCCCCCGAAAATCCCTCACCCCTCTCACCTCACAGTCCCAGTGGTGGACCCTCGAAACACTCCCAACCTTCCACCCCCCGCCCCACAGCCACGGACGGCCAGACTGCCCATCACAATACACCCGACCCCTCACAGGACCTCTACCACCTCTACTGTACCTTCTGCTCCCCTCATCTCCAGAAGTCCATCTAAATCACTCCATCTTTTCCCCCCCTGATCCCATATCTCCCCCCACCTCACTCCTCCATTCTTTTCCCCTCTGCCCTCCCCAGTCCCAGGTGAGCTGACGACACAAGGAGAGCAGAAACACTGTGTGAATATTAATGGTTTGATCTGAATATTAATAAACCATGCATCTTAATGATCTTAAAAAAAAAACAAAGAGCCACAGTCAAGCGCTATACTGCACACACGCACATGCACACACACACACACAAAAGGCCGATGCGAACACAAACACACTGAGCTGAACTATCTGTCCTGCACCGTGTAGATTAGTTAAAACAGGGCCTTATCCTCCAACCTGCTGTTTAAATGCTGAGCATCACGTTCAAGACAAATGTGTTGTCTTTTTTTTCCTCTCAGTAAATGAAGACCTCTCCTTTCCCACGTCCTTCTCCTCTATCTCCTCCTGTTGCGCTCTTCATTTTCTTTTTATCTCCTTCTATTCTTTTAGTTCAGGCAGCCCCCCCTCCCTCCCACGGTTGCCCCATTTCACCCCCGCTCTCTTCCTCTTTACCTACTCTCTCCCTCTTCTTTCCCCCTACTATCTCACCCTCTCTCACTCTATCACTTTCTCACTAGATTACCCCATCTCTCCCTCTCCGAGCCTCACCTACTCGATATTCCAGCCTTGTTCTCCTGCAGTCTCCAGCACAACTTTCTGACCCACTTCCTCTCTCCTCCCTGGCCCCCTGATCAAAGCCTGCAGGACGGCATCGCCTTGGGCAGAGGAGAGGGAGAGCGCGAGATGGGGGGATGAAGGGATTGAAGCTGAGAGAAGAGAGGAAGAGACAGATAGAGAAGGGATAGAGCGGCACGAGAGAGAGGGAACAGAGAGATCACAAGGACGGGAAGAGGAGCCAGGTGCCCTCTCAGCCCAAGGACAAAAGCTCTTCCTGGCTGATCACACACACACTCAGCGAGTCCTGTCAGCGCCGTCATTCCTGCTCATGTACGTTATGTGTAAAGACAGCGTTGACATTAATGTGGTGTGATAAAAAATATCTTTTTTTTTCAGCAGCTCAAACCCCCAAAACAACTCAACTTTACAAGTGATGGCCATTAAAATTCAACAGGATGTTTAATAAATTACACTTTCAGATTACATGTTGTCCCATCTTGTTATTCTGTTTTGCATTCAGGCATTGCACAGGTGAGTGCACTGACAATGTGTATCTGTATCTCAGGTGTCAGCCAGGGTGTAAACTCTATTTATTATTAAATCATTTTTGTCTTAAAGCCTTATTTGCTTAAAAAAGGTGAAGAAATCTGCAAGACTGAAGAATAGTTTTTACACGTTTCAAGTATTTTCCATAGAGTTGCATTTTTCTTGATTCTAGTGCAGAAAACTCACAGACACTCACTAGAAATGTATTACTGAATGATTGCACTAACTTAAAAATAAGTGTTTGAGGACTCAGTTATAGACTTGACAAGAGGCAGGTTCCTTGCAGAGCACAGCCTTCTTCTTTATGGAGTTGTTATAATTTTAAGAGTCTGCGTCTGGGTTTGGGATGTGAGGTCTGTCCATCCCAGTGGCCGTGTCGGTTGGGCAGTTGGGGCGGGCAGAGAGGATGGAGGAACACCAGCCCATTTGTGCCCAGAGCGCGGTGGCATGTACTTTAACATTCCCCGCGCATCCCGACAAAGAGCACTAATTATAAATAAATTAGGGACACGACACGGTGTGCCACAGGGGGACCAGCCAGAGCAGTCACAGAATAGAGAGACTGATAGAGAGAGAACAGGGTGTGTAAAAGAAACAGAGAGAGGTAGGAGGGAGGGAGAGGAGAAGACAGAGAGGAGCAGACAGGAGAGATTTGGCAATGACATAGAGGAGCAAGTAGGAAAAGAAAGTAGATAAGAAAATAGAGGAATGGAGCACGGGGAGGCCTGGGGATATATAGGGAGTGGAGGGAGGGAGTGTAAGCAAGGCCTGAATCCTCAAAATATAGCTTGAACATACATCTGCTGCCAAAAAAAGTGACAAGATTCTCTCTAGATGACGAAGGCAGTGCAATATGTTTGAACAGAGATAGAAAAATGTGGCAGGGAAATTAACAACCGAAATGGAACAGAGGGAGGCAGCCTCTTAAAAAAAGACAAAGAAAATACTCAATACAAGATGCAGGGGCGCCGTATAGGGGGGAAAAGTTAGGACAATTCCAAGGGCCCATGACTGACAGGGGCCCCAAAAAACAGATACAAAGTAATATAAAATTATTAAATCATCATCATTCAGTATATATATTTCAAAATAATAATAAAATTAATGATCTCTTTGTTTTTACTTGTTTTTGGCAGTAAAAGTTAAATATCCCCATTGACCAAAAAGTAAACATCCATATAGACCGACCACCCCTGTATCTGCATGAAATGGTTCATGAAATGACATAGCGCACTCAGTGACGGTGTTTAGTTGCAGTCAGTAGATGCGCCAGAACTACAGTGACCACAGTGTTGCCAAGTAACGTTAAATCAAAATCTGGTTTTCAAAAAAGGAAAAAGAGAAAAGAGACAGAGAGGAAAGACAAAGGAAAGGGTGTGTAAACCAGTTTTTCACCAAAAAAGGTGGGTAGCCTATAGTCTGTGAGTGGTATTAACCTGTTGGCTTAATGTCCATAGTGAAATAAGCTAGCTAGCTACAGACTAGTTAGCCTACATTTAATCACCATTTAATCAGTGCAGGGAAACGTTTAGCAAGATATTCATATTAAATCATTGTCCCTGCCCCTTTTAGCAGACTTAACAACAGATGAGTCAGCATCACCCCAGTCTCCCCCTAACTGTGCCCCTCCCTGTCCCAGTGAAGAAGGTGAGCAACATTGTGTTCAATGACATGCCAGTTAGCATCATTGCAGGGAGTCTGTGGGGATTTCTCTGTCTTTCATTAATAATTATAATAATAATTAATAATAATAATAATAATAATTTTGTTAAGAGAATTTTCCATTTTGTCAAATTCTAGTACTAGTATTGAACTACAAGAAGCAAGACAGTTGCAAGCCTTTAGAGTTATGTAAAGCTTTTGATGTAACAGTTAGGTCCTAGAGATGTGGTGACAACAGCTGCGCAGAGGGGGCCCAATTAGATTTTTTTGTCATGGAGCCCAAAATTCCTGGCGGCGCCCCTGACAAGATGAACTCGACATAAAGATCAAAATGGAAAATAAATATATGCCCAACATCTGTTAGAAACGGATACCTGTTATTTTAGAAGTGAATTATACAAATCTGATTAAGTAAATACTGTATAATACAATAATCATAAGGTGGCGATATCTACCAGAGTGTTCTACACACACTAGTAGTCAACACTCCCTACCTGTCACTCAAGCTTATCTGAGATGACTTGTCATCCAAGCAAGTGTATGTCAAGAGACTGCCGTGTGTGTGTGTGTGTGTGTGTGTGTGTGTGTGTGTGTGTGTGTGTGTGTGTGTGTGTGTAGAGAGAAGAGAGATCTGTTTCTTTGTGTCCGCGTGCGCACAGGTTTGTGTGTTAGCGAGTGCAACCGTGTTTGTTTGTTGCATGGTGTGTGTTTAGCGTAAGCGTGCATGCATGTGCGCAGGGAGAGAACCTTGCCACTATCTAAATGGATCACACTTCAGAGTGTGCCGCCATTTCTCAGAAGCTGCCATCTCCATGTAGACAGACAGACAGACAGACATACATACTGGGCGGGGGTGGGAGACAGGCTCAGTCGGCTTGCTCCACTCAAGGTTATGTCCTGCCTGAAGTTGAGAACTGATGACTGTCGCCACAGCAGGAAAATGTGAGCTCAAGAGAAAAAATAACCGCTGTCTTTTCTTGCGGGTGTTTCTCGGTGTGATGTGAATGTCTTAAATGATGGAAGTTAACAACCTGCTTGGACGATAAAGCCAGGACACATTTGTCGTCCCTGAACAACTGCTTTGTGTCTCTCTTTTGGGCTGGGGGGTCAGAGGCCAGCCAACTGTGACACAGACAGAGACAGGTCGACTGACTGACCTTCTATTGGCCCCTGACATGGCGACCCCCCACTGACACCGCAGTAGCCATGGCTACTGAGCTGCAGACAAACATGATGTCGGTATAAGACTTGTGGGCTGGGTGCAGGAGAGAGGTCAAATAATAACTCATCTAAGATTCCCCTCAACAC
Source organism: Sander vitreus (assembly GCF_031162955.1). NCBI lineage: Eukaryota > Metazoa > Chordata > Actinopteri > Perciformes > Percidae > Sander > Sander vitreus. The sequence continues at coordinate 14,261,039 of NC_135857.1, read as the reverse complement.
ACACACACACACACACACACACACACACACACACACACACACACACCTAATATCCCATTAAAGTCATTATCTGGTGAGAAGACACTCACTGCACCTGATCTGCAGAACCAACATGCGCAGACGGATCACATAATATAAAAGCACGGGGGTCTCAATTATAAAAGTCAATGCTTGTGTCTATAGTCTCTAAACTTTCTGCACAGAGGAGAGTTAAAGAAGAAGAAAGGTGAAGAAGGGAGGGAAGACAAGAGAGGAGCAGCTTGTTGCATTAGCATTCCACCAGCAGAGAGGCTGTCTGTTTGCCTCTGGCAGCAGCCGAGAGAGGGGGACACTCTCTGCATCCTCACACGGCTCGTCTATCTCTCCCTCTGTCACTGTCTATCTCTCGCTCTGTCTGTCTCTGCCTGTCTCTCTCTCCCTTGCTCGCTCTCCCCGAGTCTGTCTGTTACATTTCTTCCTCTACTCTGCCAGTGCCTGTCACTGTTTTTCTACACTCTGAACAATTTTCTCTGCAGTCTTCCTGTATCTACCTATCACTCTATCTCAGTCATCTTTCTGTTCACCTTTCTCTCCACTAATTGTCTATTTTGCCACTGTTTCTCTTCCCATTATTTTCATTCAAGGCCTCATGTGTCCCTCACAGTCTCCCCTAGAAATGATACTGTTCACTACTGAGAAAACCGGCTCGAGCCAGACGTGAGTCATGAAGCTATGTAGTGTATCATGATGTTGGCAGGTATGTGTGTGCACTTACACGTTTTTCTTAAGTAACTTAAGAGATTTATCTATCAATAATGGCAGATATGCAGTACATACAGTAAATACTGATTCACGCATGCACAAACAAGCATTTTGTGCACGATTGTTACTTTGCTGCTATCAAACCCTCCTGAAAGACGTTTGCACAGACACTGTTTCACAATTCATTTTCCTATACAATCACCTCATTAGATAATAAATGCTAAATGTAATATAGACAAATTGTGTGGGTTAATCTGAATTCAAAATTAAATTTAATGACGGTCAGCGTTGCAGGATGTCAGCTAAGTGCAAAACGCCCTCTTTGTTGCCATGGTGATTTTAATAAACACATGCCTTGACCATTCCACCCATGCAGATACATAAAAAGCAATCCATTAAATAGCATCATGTTCTTTTTCAATTATTCATTGAATGCATTAAAGGTTGCATTTTTGCATTAATTATTAAATGTAATTCCTTCTGTAAATGAATACATGAAGGAAAATGGAAGAGTGAAGCCAAACCAAAACATGAAATCTCATCTCCTTCTCTCAGACTGTACAATGGTCTAAAGAAAAAAAGATGTTCATATACAACCTTATTTTAATTAGTGGACAAATGTACTGTGTGGTCCATAAGTAGCAGGAGAGTGATTACAATGTTTAGGATCTGTAGTCCTAATTGGATTTAAAGTGAGGTGTGCTGACCTTCAGCTTTTACATTTGAAGGTTGTTTACATTCATATTAGGTGAACAGTCTAAGAATCATTATCGTTTTTATACACCGGACAATGAATTTTGGTATAGTACCTTTAGAACCGTAGGTGACCTGTAAGGACACAAACCTAAACACTAAATCTGTTTTGCATTTCCATGGCAGAGGGTACTCTAAATGTATGCAGGGTTGTTATCGGATGGTAAGAGCAGTGGACAGCCATGTGCTGAGAAATGAGCTGAAAAACCTTTTCATTCCTCACTGTTCTCTTGCTGTATTTCCTCTTCACCGACGATGCAGAGGAATGTCTGCACCAATCGCGGACTGCAGTGTTTCTAGCTCTGTCTTTTAGTATGGGATCAGTGTTCTACGTACCTCGACAGAGGGGTAACGAAAAAACAGGATGGAATGGAGCGGCTCTATTGGTGCCATTCACAACTTTAGACAATGGAAATGCAAAAATAGCCATTCTAATTTGTAACAACTGAACTGGACTGATGGGTGAAAATTAGGCTAAATGGAAGCTGGTTACAGTACAGATCTGGTAGAGCATCACTAGGGATGATATCAAGTGGATGCTGAGGTCTATAAGTTGTTATTGACTGCAAAGACTTGGACACAAATATTAATATGATGATTTTATTTATAACCGGTTCAAAACAGGCCGATTGCTTGGCCTACGGTATTGTTGCTTGCAACTTTCTCGAGAAGGGCTCATCCAAACAACTTCACACTTGATGCTGCACTTCCTTGGGTCCCGAGCAATAGACCTGCTATGACATAGTTGCGTCCCCTAGCAATGCTAGAGTATAAACATAATTTTCTAACAGCTAGCTATTTGGGACAGGCTATTCCCGGGAAGAAAAGCGTTCATTCTAAAAGTTACATTACTGATGCTTGAATTATTTGAGTTAGCTACAATGTAACATCTCAGACTGATCTCATGAAGTGGCGTATGTATGACATGCCAATTCGTATACCATTTTTGGCGTGTTATCAAGACGCATCCTCGCTTTTTAGCATGTTTATCAACGCCGTTTGGCCTCCATTACTTTGTGATTGCGTGTGAATTGACGCCGTAGCGAGTAGTATGAAAGGGCGAAAATCCGCGTAGGGAGGTTGGCCGGGGCAGTGGATGGGTCAAACACAGGACTTTCACCCAGGAGACCGGGTGTCGTGTCCCGCGTGCCATGTTTCCTTCGTGTCCCGCATGTCACGTTTCCTAAACTCAACCGTCGCTTTCTTCTTTTACTAAACCCAACCGGTTCTTCTTTTCCTAAACCCAACCAGTTCTTCTTTTCCTAAACCCCACCCGCGTGTCACATTTCCTAAACTAGGGTGACCAGATGTCCCCGGTTTCGGTGACCTGTCCCCGGTTTCCACTGTAACTAACCGAAATTGGAATGAAACAAAGAAAAAAATTGACCAAACGTATAGTCGTGCACCCTACACACACAGGCTCAACCAGAGCAAACGCTGCTCACAGCTCAGAGATGTTCTAGAATGCCCATATTTTACGATGCTAAAATTACTGTTTATTTACATGGTAGTACATACTTTGGTGGGTTTAGCGAACGCAATTTCACGGACTTTTTATGTTTAAAAAAAGGATCTTACTCTTTAACAGAAAGGTCGACCTCCTTAGAAATCCTTTCCATAATGTTGTCAGACACTTAGAATATTAATCTGAGCCTGTCAGTGGCAAAACGAGCACGTTTATGAACGTGAACACAAGCTGGACAATTGTCTTATTAACTTACTGTACATTGTAGCTTGTTTCGCTGTTGCCGACTGCAGCGATCTCATTTAATACTGGACCAATGTCAAAGAAAATATTTCCTCAATAGTTTTAATTGTATCCGATACTCAATGAGCTGTTGCAGAAACAAACCCAGCCTGAAGCAATAAAGCAAAAGCTGTCAGATAAATGTAGTGCAGTAAACATTACAACATTTCCCTCTGAGGTGTAGTGGAGTACAAGTATGAAGTAGCAGCAGGGGCGATTCTAGGATCAGACCTTTAGGAGGGCTCAGCCCCTAATGAGAATGTGACACGGATATAGTGCATGCAAAAGTGTTAACCCCCTTCCTGTGACAAACTGTTTGCGAGAAAATTAACATTGAACTTACATGAAATGTTATTATATTTGCATTCTGCATAAATCTCTGCACACCCATTACTCTCTGTGAAATATCTCACAAACTCTTCACTCAACACATGCATCAGTACAAGAAGCTGTTCCCGGGTAATCCGGTTTTGAAATTGCATCAAAATTTCTACATGGTCTCCAACTTTGGGCACAAATTATAATTATGTATTCTCATGTAAACTATTTATGTCAGCACAGACATTTTTGTAAATTTCTTAGCCAGTGTATCCCACCATAATGGTTATTATATTGCCAGATTCCAGACAATCCCACTTGCTTATATATATCCCACTTACAAATATGAATATACTGTATATTTCTACTGGTATGCTTCCTAGTGACATTAATGCAAAAATATGAAGAAAAACTATTCCACCTGTGTGTGCATGGTTAAAATTCCGAAGAGCAAAATAGCCCCAGCACAAATATTTCCATCCATAGATAATAATAAGAAAGTCTAACCTCTGAATTTCTTTTCAAAGGGCACCAGATCGATGCATTTAAACGTTAAAATAGACAACATTTTCTTACAGGGGAGCATGCCCATGGACCCCCCCTAGGGGGGCTTGTGCCCCAGTGCAGCTATAGGTCTAGTGACGCCCCTGAGGCAGTGTCCCCATTTTAAGTTTTACAAAGATAAAAACATTACCTGTTTTGGAGGTATTTACGCTTTTGAGCTAAAATGTCCCCAGAAATCTGGTCACCTTATCCTAAACCCAACTGTAGCTTTATTCTTTTACTAAACCCAACCGGTTCTTCTTTTCCTAAACACAACCCGTCCGCTGTATACGGCGCTCAAAATGTGTACAGATAACAAGCCAGGCTTTAGAAAGTGGCATGTATGTTTACGTGATAACAAGCCAAGTGGCGTGTATGTTTACGTCCGCTGTATACAGCGTAGACATACACGCGGACAGCTCAAAATTAGTACAGATAACACGCCACTTGGCTTAAGAAAGTGGGCGTGCATGTTTATGCGAAGTCATGTCATGTTGAACATCTCCAGTTTCTCTGTCTTCATCTGTTCTTGAATGTACTGTAGTGATCAACGGATAGCAGAGAACAGTTGAGGATCCCCTCTCAATAACACTACATAGTTGTCGAAAGACTCGAAGGACTGACAGTTTCCATTTTAGTAAGATGTACTGTATTTTAACATGTACCAACGTTTAAAGCAGCTTTAATCAGATTGAAATTCTTGACGTCACAAGATGCTTTACAATAATAGTTAAAGCGATAGGCATAGAACAGAGACAGACGCAACATAAGAATGAAAATATAAACAAATAAAAAATAAAGCCAGTACAGAGCCAAAACTAAAATATGTCACTGTCATACTACTTACAGACTGCACTCTTTGTACATGTGCGTGCACCCATTTGACTTGAATTGTCAAGAGAGGAAAAAGGGCTTCTTTCAACTTGTCAAGATTCAGTCTGTGTTCTCTGCCATTAAAAAGAAGTCAAACACTTAGAGAATTCAACTTTTGTCAGCATTTTCAACCTGCATGTGTGAAAGGTAGCACCTTGTGAATATCCAGCATGGGTTACTGTCATTCTCTTGCTGAAAACAATGAACATTTGCTCCACCATCAACTGTGTACCGCAACAAAGTGAATGCAGCTTAAAACACATTCAGACAACCCTTAATGAAAACATTTAATCACGACCACATTACCATATCAGTATGATGAGTACTCGCCATAATACTCTGATGATTACTCTGCTTTATCAAATTCAATTAGATTATAAAGGCTTAGCCTCCAAATAGCTGTGGGTAAGTAAATCATGTGCCGTTCAGGAGCTGAGCTAAAGCCAAGCCAACTCTGTAGAGTATCCACCGAGAGCAAATGCATTCAAACAAATGAATAGTCCATTAAATAAAAGCGAAACTCTGCCAGCTAATAGTGCCTTAAAAGCATATTAGCATTAGAACAGCATAGAGACTCATTTGTCTCGTGAGAGAGTGTTTTAGCAGTGAGAAACTCAGGGATGAGTTAGCAAGCCTTGTGATTATTTCTTTACATACATCTGGTGGAGGTCTTCATCCCTACAGTGCTGTGAGTGATGGTTCGACCTAACCCTGACATGATCAATTCTTTCTTTTTCCCCACTTCTTTCCTTTTCTTACATTGTCACTGAAACTCATCCTTCTCATTTAAAAGGTACTGTATCTCCCTTGTCTCAATTAATCTCACTCTCTCCCTCTGTTTGCCCTTCCGCTTTTCCACTCCTCGCATCCCTGCATCCATCTTGTTCCTGCCCTCCCCCCTTTCCCCGAGACCCAGCCACCACTCTGGTATTCCCAAAGTCATCTGCAATCAGACATCTTCAATGGATTAATTACACTGTCTTCACACAGCTTGGCTGAGCATCTAACATCAGCACCCCCACCTTCTCAGACCCCGATGGTCCCTCCTCACCTCCACCCACTTAGAGACCTCGAATGCTTTCTTCTCACCCACTTTTCATCCCTCTTTAATGCTTCCTCTCCTTTCCTCTTTTTTTTTTTTTTTATATAATTTCCTTCAACTCCAGACCCCACCTTAACCTCCTGTTCTCTAAAGATGACCACAACGGGCGTCCCCCTCTTCTCTGGGCTAGGGAGCCTTTGCTAATTGGACATCGATTTGCAGGGCTCCCTCCATGATCTCTCCTGAATATCGGGATCACACTAATTGAAGAATTAACTTAGGTGAGACTTGAACCCGGGAAAAGGAAGAGGGAGAAAGGCAAATACAGACAAAGTGCTTCAGCTTAAAGAAATACGATAATGCACACACGGGGGTGCATCCAGGCACATGAACAGGCACTCACATACAAAATGGGGAAGAGATGTGCGAGAAATCAGAGCTCCTTCAAAGATAAATAGCTATAGACATTTTGCCACATGGTAGGATCCACAAAATGTTACATTGATCATTATTATTATTATCTGATTTAGAGTAACTTTAATCAGAGGAGCTTCGATTAACGTCCTCTTAACAGGACATAAAAAAGAGCAGATGGAAAACTAAACACACTTCTCCAGATGAACATTAACTAGTAGCCTATCTTTAATTATTTTTAGCACACAAATACACAGTCTCTTTTTGACTCCTCCCTCAAACACACACATCCACTTCACATCAATCATGGATCCCAGACCATAACCCCAAAAGCAGGGGGCTGCTTTGAGTCATTCTAAAATGATGATGGATGACAACGTCCCAAAGCAATCCCTCTGTGTGCCAGAATCATTTAACTAAACGCATCAACCCCTCAGCCAATACCACTCCTCTGCTTCCCTGGCCTGAGAGCGCTGGACACGCCATTCAAAACAACGGACATGATTCTGAAAAAAAAAAAAAAACCTGAGGAGACATATGAAGGCTGCTACTGAAGAATGAGCTTCACCCAAGTTTCTGATCCTGAATCTGTATCGTTCCCCCTGCATCACGAGCGCTAAAGACGTCGAGAGACGAGATTGTGCGGAGGTTAAGCTGACCTCAGGCTCACACTTTGGTGCAGGCTTACCCTGGAGTGTGATATGACAAAACATTTAGCAGGATCTCACTTGCAGCTCGCTGACAGCCTGAAACAAAAGAACAGCCTCGGAGGAATATAGAATCATCGAATGAATGTCAATTAATTTCTCAGGACAGACTTGAATTGATTAGAATATAAAACAATCTTTCTTGAAAGCAAAAGGGAATTGATGTCCAAGGCCTTCAAACAGAAAAACGACGCAAATGAAAGAAAGACGGCTGAGCTTGTGTATACGTGCATGAGCTTAACAGTGTTTGTGCCAAGGTGCATGTGTGTTTGTGTGTGTGTGTGTGTGTGTGTGTCTGTGTGTGAGCTCAGCAGTTAGGTTGCACGCTTGGCTGGCAGGGTGTGTGTAAAGTAATTAACATGATAGCCTCCCTCTAAGCCTGATAGCCTGTTCCCTGCAGCGAGGTCGTTCAACAGACACCAACAGACACCTGAGCTGCGTCTCAGACTCAACCCTGCAACGCATCTCTAATGCAAACACACACTAACATGTTCAACCCACATATGCCGGGTACCAACAAATACTGAGAACATACAGCTATCAGCAGAAATGACATGGTACATGTATACCTGTCAGCAGCATGTTGTATGATGGCTGACAACCTGCATCCAAAATAAACTGACATTTATTAATTCACCTTCACAATCATGCAGACAAAATGCAAAAATATATATTCAAGAGACAATGTGGAAGCAAGAAATAGAGATAACTAAAAACTCAGGGAGCTCATACCTCCGCCCAAGGCTGCACAAAATGCTCTTAATATTCATTTTTAATTAACAGAAAATGTTTTAATGTGCATCTAAATCTGAACAAAATAAGACATTCTGATATGTGTTTTCTTTAAAGCGGCTATTTTATGACAATGTTCCAAATGACGATGTGAAAACATTGTGAAAGAGGTCACTCGTAGTGATGAACCTCCAGAATATTATCACCATAATCTGCAGCTCTTCAGGACTTACATTTACCAGGTGATCAGAAACGCAACTCAAAATTAATGTTGCTCTCTAATTGCTGGATATGTGTCAATGAGTGAATGTTTGCTAACACGTTTGTCATATCAACTTAAAGCGTAACTCTCGCCAAAATGCAACCTAGGGTCTTTTTGTGAATGTACCCGAGTCAAACTTTCATTTAAAAACATATTTAGGACGGAATCGCCACTTTTAAGATTTATCGTATTTTAGTTTTTCGGTCAAATGGCTTTTTGAATGGGAGTCCTAGGGGCACTTTTATGCTAGCCTCAAAATAGCTATTTTTAAAACACTAAGAAGGCTCGACACAACATGAAACTTTGCTCAATGTATGACCAGGGGCTCTACACCTTAAAAGCATTGACAACATTGTTTGTGTACACAGAGTTTACTAAAAAGTGGGTTTTGAGCAACTGACTGTAGCTGTTGTTCTTCCGGTCTATCGAGCCAGTCAAAAATAGTCAAGGGAGGAGAGTAAAGATGGAAAGCTCCAAAAGCTTGCCTGGGAAAATGGCGGATAGCATAAACAACAACTGCTAACGTGAGTTGCTCAAAACCTTTCTTTTTAGTAAACTCTGGGTACACAAACAATGTTGTCAATGCTTTTGTTAAGGTGTAGAGCCCCTGGTCATACAAGAAAAGTTTCATGTTGTGTTGAGCCTTCTTAGTGTTTTCAAAATAGCTATTTTGAGGCTAGCATAGAATTGCCCCTAGCACTCCCATTCAAAAGGCCATTTGACCGAAAAACGAAAATACGGTAAATCTTAAAAGTGGCGATTCCGTCCTAAATATGCTTTTAAATGAAAGTTTGACTCGGGTACATTCACAAAAAGACTCTAGGTTGCATTTTGGCGAGAGTTACGCTTTAAGTGATAATATGTCAATGTTGTGTGCATCACTTTTTTTCTGCTGCTCCCAAGTGGCCACGAATTCAGTTATTGAAGGTTTAACTCTTCATTGTACAAAGATGAATTATGCCAAGTTAGACTCATGACCACTAAGTTAAGGCCAATTAAAAGTATAATTTACAGTAGCGCCACCTATAGATGATAAGCCATCCCATTTTGCAAGATTGCATGGAGTTAAGAGGTTCACATTTTATCTAGATGTGGTTGCAATTGCACGATGGGTTCAAGACTTAAGGCAGTTAAGATAACCTCGGCCATGTCTGGCACCACAGTAAACATGAAAAAAAAAAAAAAATTAATTAATAACTTTTTTTAAGCATCTTCCAAATACATTATGTATTCCGTACTATGGATTGAAAATTGGATGAAATTAAAAGTGTTCTGTTGAGGCAAAAAATAGGCTAGGCCAACCAAGGAATCTGAAAACAGTTTAAGTGGTTTATAAATGGCATAGTGAAGCTATCTACACCAAAAACCATAAAAGCTATGGTAATACATCTAGTACGTTTTGATCCTGCTAATTAAAAACAAACAAATATGATGGGACAAAAAACATAAGCTCTTTGGTGGAGGTAATGAGACAATCCCATATGACCACTGGTGGCCAACACAATGTTGACAAATCCTTATCTTTTCTCCCAGCACAATCTATTGTTTCCCTCTTCTTCATCCCTCATAACCAGAGGACCTTCACTCTCGTCCTCGAAAATACTAAAACTGTGGCTTGGCAGAGACCCCCAAACAACCCCACACACAGCCCTCATTTGCTAAAGGATTAGAGTGAGGGCACCGGGGTCAAAGTGAGGCCACCACCAGAGACCCTAAAAAAGAAGAAATGCACACACACCAGGGACCACGGAGCCACGAATACACAGGCACACGCACACACACACACACACACACACACACACACACAAGCATTGTGTACACTCTGCACACATGACACTGCTTTGAAGCACATAGTCTGAGGAGCATAACAACATTATGCATTCACATACTGTAGGTGTGTAGGCAGGACCCTCATCCCCAGACACGTACTGAAACAGAGACACAAATTTGCATGAGCATGTGCAGAACTAAATAAATTGACCTTAACTCTCTAACTAAAAAAAACATTAATACATATTTGTGCGACTTTAAAAAACCAGGGTCAAATAACAACTTCAGAGAGAGAGAAAAAGAGGAAGACGGTTGATGAATTGTAGCAGCTTTAGGCGGCATGAATCACACCTTCCAAAGAAATCTAGTGAGAGAGAGTCAGTGGGAGAAGAAAAGTGATTGTCAGGGAGAGAAGAAACATCACTCTAAAAACTTCTAAAGAAAGCCCTGCTCTGGGTTTTAAATGCTCTCCTCCCTCTATCACTCCCTCTCTTCCCACTTTTCTCTCATCCCTTTCATGAATTAAAAGCACGGCCGGTCTGTGGGGAGAAGCATAGTTAATTCTGATCAGATCTCCTCCTCCCCCCTCTCTGCCTCCCCCCACCCTCCTCCTCTCCTCCCTGGGCGACGGTTGCCGTGCAGTCTGACAGACGGAGATGGGATCTGACAGTAAACAGGCGTGTGGATGCCCGGCGCGTGATTGACACGTAGGCAGGTCGGCGGGGGCCCGCCCCCCTCCTAATCCTGCCCTGTCAGCTCTAATTGGGGAGGTGGGGCTCTATGTCACCAAGGTGACTGATTGACAGGACCCCAGCTTTGCATAGATATAAGGGAAAGGTGGAGAGGTTCACGCATGGCGTAACACTGTTAACACTACTATACTGCTAATAGAGATATATATGTGTGTGTGTGTGTGTGTGTGTGTGTGTGTGTGTGTGTGTGTGTGTGTGTCTCATGCACATTCAGGCGCCCAGATACAGGTGAACACACTCAAGAACATGACTGAGCACACAAATACCCCACAATAATAACCACGAACAAAATTGACATGCATACAGAATGTATGCATGTCTGAATGCAGAGTGCATTTACAAACATTTACACACACACACACACACACACACACACTCACGCAGGCACACATGCACGCACACACACGCACGCACACACACACACACACACACACACACACAATTTCTTGACATGCTGTGATGAAGAGCAGAGGTTGTAAATGCTACAAGAACTGGTAAACGGGACGCAGGGAGAAGCAATTCAGAGGTCTTCACCATGTCGAGGCCAATGAACGACAGGGCAGGGGTTAGACACTTCAACACTTCAACCTGTGGACACGCTAACACGCTAATGTGTGTTACATGAAAGACTGGCTGTGTATTCGTGTGTGTACGTGTTGGAGTTATGCCTTTTGGAAACATTATATGGCTATATGGTGGTTCGCATCTTGGGGGTCAGGACCCCCTTAAGGGTCCAAATATGATTAACAAGATAGAAAAACATGTGTTTTGTAGCACACTGTCTCACTGTCCACCCTACTTTATAAGACTAAATAGAGGACAGCTAGGTTTACCTAATAAGCTACCCAAAATTAAATTTTTCAGACTTCTACTTTTTTTTCTACTGGTTAAATTCTGGACAGTTTTAGATCCTCAGGCCTCGAAAAACGATAAAAAAAATTGCAAACCTCTGAGAGGGAACAATCACTGGTGTAGCTGCTCACAATTTCACAGACGTGTAAAAACTATGATTAGGGGTTGGATGGTATTACCTACTACATTACAAGGGGTTATAAATCAAAAGCACTATAAGGGACTGTCAAAGTTTGTGCTCCAAAGCATCCAAATTTGTATAGCTAATTAAGAACTGTTAATTGTAATAGCTCATATCTTTGTGTATGCATTTATTTGAGTGATAGTGTGTGTGTGTGTGTGTGTGTGTGTGTGTGTGTGTGTGTGTGTGTGTGTGTGTGTGAGTGCATGCGTGCATGTGAATGTGCATGTGTGTTGATTGACAGCTGCCACTGACCTGTGCCAGTCAGAGTGCCATACTGCGGGGCGATGGGGTCGATCGCTACGGAGACGACCTTCGCCCTCATCTGCATCCTGCCTTCATTAGCAGAGCCAGGCAAGGAGAATAACAACCCAATAAATTAATAAAGAGAAAGGGGGGAGAGAGGAGAGAAGGAGGGAGGGAGCAGACAAGAGGAGAGCAGGCCGAGCAAGGGTAGAACGGGAAGAGAGAGTGAGGGAAGGAAAGAAGCAGGCGTCAGGAAAGGGCAGGGAAGGAGAGGTATGAGAGGAGAGAGCGATGCACAAAAGTATAGAGGGCTGTGTGTGTGTGTGTGTGTGTGTGTGTGTGTGTGTGTGTGTGTGTGTGTTGCAGACAAAAGTCAACCAATTTTGTAAGTTGTACCCAAAAAGGACTGGAAACCAATTTTGCCAAAACCATCTCGGGGGCTGATTAACAAATGTGGCTCAGAGCCCTGTTTAAACAGAGTATGTTACATTACCATCTGTATTGGCTCTTAAATGCCAGTATTGACAGAGATGCTCTAATTAGTCCCCCCCCTCTTGTTCATGATTGGGTTGACCACACAGCAAATGTTTATGTAAGTATGAGGTATAATCACCCACTATTGTACTGGATACATAGCCTTGCTGGTCTTGTTCACGAGCAGACTGAGGTAGAAGAAAATACCTCTCAAATATCTCCACACATGCAGTAAAACACACAGCGGAGTCCAGGGAAAGCTTGGCGCGTAAATAAATTATGAACAAGTATGTTACGCGGGATAGACTGTTGGTTGGGAGTGTTCCCAAGAGGACTCTAGTAATGATGCTTTCTCATCTTCAGAGTTGTATAGCATTCGCCAACTTCCATTACTCCATCTTCATCAGCATGGTGGATGGAAATACGACCTATCCTTATGCCAGGAGGTCTGCGTTTTAGAGTTCTCAGAGTTTTTAACAACGAACTGTATATTTCAAACTTATCGAGTGTTCTACACAGAAGAGCATTGGTCTCCCAACCTTCTTTTTTTTCAGGTGTTAACCCCACAGCCCCATCAAAAGAGCTGTAGTACCCCTTCATGACAACACCAGTCCGAACTGATTTTAAACTGATGTTTAAAAAATATGTCGCTATAAAAATATGTAAATTAAAACTATTGCCTATATAAAAGTGGATATTGTAACAATCATTTTGCATGCAGTTGTAAACTATGATAATGGGTACCCCACTTTGGACAAGTTTGCCTCCTATTACATTCTGGAGTGTAAAAAGACGGAAGTTTTAATTGTTTATACATTACTTTTAGCCAACTGTTTGAACCATCTATCCATTAAAATGTTTAGCTAACTACAGTATTTTAACCATTTATCCGTTACTTTTAGCTAACTGTTTCAACCATTTATCCTTTAGTTAACTCTTTAGACTTCTCTGCTCACTTGCTAGTTTAAGTTGAATTACCCCACGGCAACTGCAGAAGTACCCCGTGAGAAATAAGTACTTCTGGTTGGGAATCACCGTAGTAGAGGAATATTATGGAAAAGAGATCTAGGCCAGTTTTCTGACTGCAACTTGGGTAAGAAAAAGACTTTCAGATCAGTTTGAAACATTGAGAGATGTTCATCGAGCCGATCACAGCTAAGTCTAATTTGGAGAGGCAACAACATCGGCACTCTCAGGAGCTACGACGTGCAGCCTGCTATCACCTCCCAATAACACACATCACATTAAAAAGACCCATCTGTTGAGAAGACACAGGTAATATGCCTGACCCTATTATCGCTGTCTCTCTAACTGAGAAGTGCTGGCTGTTCAGGGTCGAGGAGTGCGAGTGCCAGGGAGTAGGGCCTGCTGTGCTAGGGAGGAAATTCTCAGGGCGATCGATGCAGAGGATTAGGGCCGGCTTTGGGGCTCAAAGGCCTGGATCTGAGCAGTATTCTCAGTGGGGCCCCTGGGAGAGCTGGAGAGGAAAGCTGGAGGAGAGAGAAGACGAGGGCCAGGGGAGAGAGGAGAGAGAGGCTAACCTGGAACTGTCAGGAGGCTGACAGAGGGTTGGCCAGGCTGGGAATAGAGGAGCGGCCGTGGTCCCAGTTGACATCATGAATGGTGCTTAGATTCTGCCACCCACAATGGCCAGTCCGATTGGATAAGCTGCAGAGCAAAGAGGATATTTAATGTAACAAGAGAGAGAAAACAGACTGATAAACACAGTTGGATATTTTGCCTCCTTACTCTCCATCTTTTAATTTTCTTCAGGCCAAATCGGTAGTTGTCTTCTAACTTGATGAGTGCAGCACACAACAAAAGGCTCCCTCCGTCTGTGTGTCTGCCTCTGATGCTCATGATTGGTCAGCCCGTTCGCCAGCTCGCCGCTCTCCCCCGGGTACAGACGGTTGGATCCATGATTCATTTTGCAATGAGGAAAAAAAAGGAGAGAGCGCAAGTGAGAGAAGAAACAGCCAAGACCACTGGGAAATTATACGGTGGAGCGGCGTGGTGGATCTGGAATTAAACGGCATAATTAATCAAGCAAAAAAACAAGCACGTTGCTCATACATTTATTATTTGCATTTTTTCCACTTCAGGAGATGTAATCAGCAGATATACATTGGGACACCCGATCCATGTCACAGGGACCTGGAGGCCGAGCGCCCATATCGACCACTGACCCTAAAAGCGAAAAATGGGATCGTTTCTGCTCAACGCTTTGTTTATTTTGCTCTAACTATCATCTCCACACAATGCCCTCTGTCTCCAAAGCAATCTCCACAACAAGCAGAACAAGTCCCACAGAATCATGTTGTTGTCTCCCTGTTCTTTAAATGAGGGTGTCTGCAAAATTGGGTTCACAACTCTGGGCTCTCTGTGGGACTTGGTCTGCATTATGCAGTGTGTGCACTTGACCTGATGAAGAAAAACTAGCCACTTTAAAAAAAATAGCGTGGAAATATGACAGCAATATGATCACATAGCAGTAAGGGGCTGACAAAACCATGTAAACACCTCACAAAATAACTTTAATATAAGTAAATCACCATTACAAGCATGGATACAAAGGTCAAATTAGGTTGCATGCCAATTAGCAGAACTTGCTAAACCCCTGTACAATAGTGTATGTCCATCATATCGTTATAAGACTGATTGATTTCCGAGACTGGTCCCCGCTAAATAATTTAGCATTTTCCTTAATGATGTACTTGCAAGTTGGGCACAGATAATTTAGAACTCTGTTAGCTGTCTCATGTTGCTTTGAAAACTCATTTACCGAAGTAGTGATTGCCAGGCCTGTTTGTACAGTCTTGTTTTGTAGCTGACAAATGCTGCTGATTGACATGCAACCTAATATGACATGATAATTGTAGTTGAGTTTTTAATAAGTTAGTTTAGTTACTTAAAATCATATGCACAACCCCTCCCTCCCTCTTTCCCCCAGCCTGGACTGAGGTCTAACTTAATAAATTTGTGTCTATCCTACTGTCTACTTTAATCCCTTATAATGCCCATATTTAATGCTGTCTTTTTTTAAACTTTATCCTTGCACTGCTATAGTTTTTATATTACTATGTCTTGCACTACCACCATGACATACACTCTCATAGAGCACCTTACTTTTTATTTAGTATATTTTCTTTTATTGTCCATATTATTCTTGTGGATTTATTATTTATCATCCTGTTTATGATGTATGTGTATATTGTGTGTGATGTCTTTAAGCTACTGGGACCTTGAATTTCCCCTTGGGGATCAATAAAGTATCTATATCTATCTATCTATCTATCTATCTATCTAAATCCTTCATCATGTGGTGTTTTGTGGGATTTTGCCTGCTCTGGTGGTCATCTTTGCTATAATATTTCCAAAGCATCTTAACAAAAAGTCCCTAATCAACTACATTTAGGAATCCCAAAGTTGTTACCTCAACTAAAGCACCTTTAAACCCCTATTTTAAATAATAATAATAATAATAATAATAATAATAGGTGTAAATAATAAGTATAATTGTGTGTGTTGTGTTTATTTTTTTCCTCCCTTGTTGATTATCTTGTGACCCCTCAGAATGATCTTGTGACCCATTAAGGGGTCCTGTCTCAGGTTTGGAAAAACTGACCTTAAGGGGAAAGGAGTTGACATGAATTTACATTTACGTGAAGTAGAAACATTATAGATTAAATTCATGCACACTGCCTATAGGCTATAGCTTTCTAACTTTGATTCATTAGTTATTTGTACATCACTGGATTGTTTGTTGTCTGTAATACTTAATTGACTCCTGGAGATCAATAAATCATGTCTGATCTTATCTTATAATAAGGAATGGTAAAAATGCTATAAAACACAATGTCACACTTTATTTTTACGAAGTTATTAATAGTAATAATATCTACATTAGTAGTGATGGTAGTGAGATTGGGACAGTAATTGAATTGTGCAAGTCTTCTTTCCATAAATTAATAAAAAAAATTGCCCAAGACATGATACATTTCTGTAATACTGAAGATGTTACCTAACCATTTGAGGACGAAAGATTATATCATATTCCAAGGAGGCGTGGCAAACCTTTTTGTGCCTTTCCTCACTGTCACAACCTCCTCCCTCCCTTAATACCTGTCCTCACTCCACTGTGTTGTATTTTCTTTCCCTGTGCTCTTTCCTTTTGCTGTCTTTCTGCATCTCTCTTCCCATCCACCATTCTACTCTGCAATCAGCATTAAGGATTAGTTAGGGATGGCTTACAAGGTCAAGGTTAAACTAAGTGTTGGCTTGGTTAGTGTATAAGGGTAAACTTGGTGTTTTTTAACAGCTAGCAAAATCCAGCTAGTCCATGAACATTGTTGTGGTTGAGTAGGGGTCTGCACACACTAAGAGGTTGGGAAACACTAATCTAGAGCATGCACAATAGGTCTGTTTTGCAAGGTTAATCATTTTCTTCTTAGTAAAGCTTCTTATAGCACTGTCCCAATCCCTCAAAATTATGCAGTCCCAAAAAAAAAAAAATATATATATATATATATATATATATATATATATATATATATATATATATAGGTATTTACTGATTTTGTTAGAGTAGTACATCATATTCAAGTTGGTGCAATATATTAGCTATACCAATTTTATGACCTTATGATGTAAACTAGCTAAAGCTTATGCCATTTTCCTCACCTCATGCGTTCCAGGTATGGTTGCAGGAATGGACAGGAATGGTGGTTGCATGGTCAACTTCCGGTTTGATGCTTGGCCCGCCCACCTACTTGATGTCACACCAATGAGGGCATGCAATTCTGATAATGTGGTTTCACGTGCAATATCTGTAACATGTTAAATTAAGAAAACTGCAAGTGTATCTACCATACATCATAATAAACAGTTATTAGGTGATATATATATATACATATATATATATATACATATATATATATATTACTTTTTCTTCATGTCATTATTTATTTTAGTCTGTCTTCTGTTGTGAAATATATGATGTTTCTCAGCTACAGTAGGGCTCAGCAAAAAAAGTTTTTTTATTTTCACTCATATGAGGGGAGGAAATAACATAGGTAGGCTATATTGCCCCATGTCCAGATCACCCTTACTTTACCCCTATAGGCTAACAGGTTGTTATTGTAGGAATATCGATGTGTTTTTTTTTTCCACAGGATATAGGCTAGGCTACAGAGCATTGCTGAATTTGCACGTAGAATATATTTGCTATAGCCTACATTATGCACGTCATTTTTCACCTAGATCTCCACCACATGTAGCCTATCTTACAGTCATTATGCGCCATTATTATGCATAAATACATAGGCGTACGCCAAACAGTTTGAAACGTATCACTTTCCAGCTGGTCAATACGGCTTGTTCCTGGAGCGCCGTCATCAATCGAGCCATCAATATGGAAATACCACTGTGACCCAGACATTAATCAATGGGCTCCTCCGGGAGGAGAGGGGAGGGCAGGGGCACCTAAAATCATCAATGAGACGGATCGGCCCGCAGTCAGGCTCGGACAGTCCGTATTGATAAGAGCATTTCCACCTGTAGCGGCCGGAGCGGGGAGACAGGCCGCATCTGAATTCAATACCCGCCGCCGCAGCTGCGAGCTCGAAGCCCTGAAAGACACGGTTGAACGGAGATACGTGCCTCGACTCATCATAAGACCAGTCTCTTTTTTCCCATACATGTCCCCTTCCTACTCCTCTCTGTCTACCTCAGAACTTTTATTTCTTTGGTCATGCCTCGCACTAAAGAATCACATCACGCCTCTAAAGAGCTACAATGACTTCAAATTAAGTTCTTTGTCTTTATTCCGCGGCTTACTTTGCCTTCTCCGCCCCCCTCCTCCTCCTCCTCCGCCCTCCTCCTTTTTCTCCTCCTCTCACACACAATCTCTGGAGTTTAGTCAAACCTATTTCCTCCTCCACTTTCAAACTGTGAGAGGGGAAGCGGGGCTCGACATCTATGAGAAAAGTCTCGCATGCTCGTCTCACGCATTCATCTCACTGTGAGCGCGGGATTAAAGCGTTGTCTCACTGTTGACATCCAAACCTTGACCCAATCAATTAGGTCCATGCTCTGCGTTTGCCTTTACCCGGATAGAGCACAGCGATGGTTGATGGGTAGTGTGTGGGACAAGTCAGCCTCCTAGTGGCGTGTTTGTGTACGCACAAGGACATTTTGTTAAATAATTTAGATCAATTAGATAATTGCGATTTAGTAGCACAATGAAGCTCTAATAGCTGCATTAACTCGTCTCACTTTGCAATTTCCCCTCACATTAGTGACTACTCCTGGCATTCCTGACAACCCTGAGTGGTTTCATCCCCACCTTGGCCAGTTAAGCAATGTTGACGATCCCCATATTTGACTTCCAATCAAATCCCACACCACTCTCTCCCTCATGACACTTCTTAAAGGTTAGAGTTCAAGGGTCGTGTGTCCTGTGTGCACACGGGCCTGCCCTTTTCATTCCCAATCAGCCGCTCTCTCTCTTTTTTTCTTTTTTTTTCTTCTTTTTTTTTTTCCTGTGCCAGAATGGCGAGATGCACCACAAAGGTCATGGACATGGATTTCCTTTGGTTTGACTCAATGAAAAGGTCAGATGAGGGCACTGTGAAATGGCAGTGAGGCCTTCGCATCGCCCTCACAGGGACCCGAGTCCTTACATCACCCTGGAATTGGCACAGGCGGAGCCCTTCTCAGGCCGCTCTCACAAAAACCGGGAGGGTCCCATGGGCCGCTGTGACTTTGTCTGGTCCCCCCCATGTGGCTTTAGTGGCCCTTCAACAGTGTGCAAAGAAAACAGAGTAACAAACTGTGGTACAAAGATTATCGCATGCTGTGTGAAACTGAACTTTTTAGAACATTTAGAAATGAATGTACACGTCTTCTATTTCTATTTAATACTGTATACTTCAATAACAGTGTTACATAAACTGATAGATTAAGACAACAGAAAAAAAGATTATGGAAATTGCTCTTTACCTTCTGGAATGTATTAGTAAATGTGTGTGAGTAGGGCCTGCCTTCGTAATAATAGATCAGAGTTTCTGTGTTTTACTCCACCCAAAAACTGCATCTAGGGCGGCTGTATCTCTGTTGGTATCGTGAGGTGTGTAAGGATCCCAGTTTCATCCCGTGCACATGTACACAGCCCCAGACTGCTTCCACTTTAGACAAAAAACGTCTGCAAAATTAATGTCATGTATCTTAACAGGTGACTTAGCAAGGAGTTTAGGTGAATATACGATGGAAGTCCCGCCTGTGGCAGCTACACATTTGCTGATGCACATGCAGGGATATATTTCTATGTTAGTTTGTCATGGCTGCTTTGCCAGACCTTTCTCACAAATTGGCTAACAAAATGGGTTTGCGAAATCAAAATCCATTGAATAACATGCATGTAGGCTAATATTTCAACTTTATTTTCGCAATAACATCTTTACTGCTTAAACTGCTTTGTGTAAGTCTACTTTTCAGCCACTTTCAACACCAAATCTCTTACTATCCAACTTTTTCAGTTATCACGTTGTGTCGTTCTAAAGTAACCATAATAGGGGTCGCATGATAAATATGAAAGGTTGCAAGATGATTAACAGGGTATGAATGAAGAATCAACACACTTATGCTGCACATTTTATTTTCATTTGATCAGAATTCCCTCTCATCTTTAAATGAATAGATCGTTTTACCTGCTCTGAATGGACACTTAGTTTATAAGATTTGCCTCACAGAAAAAGGGATTCAAGTTTTTATGATGCTGAAAAGCAATTTACAAGTTATTTCTTGATGTTGTAAACAGTATAGTTTAAAAAAAAATTAAAATAAAAACGCAACTCAAGGTCCACTTACTAGCTTTTCTAGAGCTAGTCGAGGTTAATTTAAATACAGAAGTTGATTAAGAATTCATTTCACTAACTGCAGACTGTGTTTCAGGACTCAAACTTTGAGGATTACGTCATCTTCCTTCCTACCACATCCATGTGTCACTGACCACTCACGTGTAACAAAGAGACAAGAAGCTGAAGTTTTACAAGATTTGATTTATTAACTATGATACAGATCACATAAGGCCTTGCTGTATACACCATTCCCATTGAGACAAATTACCATACTCAGCAAATAATGACAGTTTTTTTGTTTGATGTAATCTTTTCACTTTACAGTACTTCATTTTTTTTTTCTTCCCCCCATTATTTCTTAATATTTTTTTTATCATCTCTTAAATAGTGAGAGTGGTGGAGCCCTCTTCCTTGGTTGGGAAGAAATCATGCACTATACTGGGCTGGTCTCTCAATCGATCACAGAGAAATTGTTTAAAAAAAATGCTTTGTGTGTTTTTAATTATTAAAATAAAACATTAAAAAAAGAAACTTTTTTTCTATCACCACTGACTAAAGGGCAAAGTGTTAGACCTAACATACTAATAAACAACCATTTGAATATAGTTTTGCTTGTTTCTCATTTTAACTTAACAGACATCTGTCACCATTGTTGCAACAAAAAAGAAAAAAAAAGAAAAAGAAAAGCAATGCAGCCACATATCGCTGAACCACAGTCACATTTTTTATTAAATTGTTCTTCTAAACTGTCACTTTGCTTCCCCTCTCTCCCTCAACCCTTTTTTTTTTTTTCCACAGTCTTTGGCTGCCTCACAGTCAGTTCAGTATTAACACATTGATATACACAGGGAACGCCACTGGCCGGCGTTCACACACAAGTACCAGTGGTACCCCTCCTTCCTCCCTCCATCTCCCAAATAATGATCCCATTCACCCGTTTGCTGTCTGTCTTCCCTCCCTCTCACTCTGCCCAATCTCTCCCCCATCTCTCTCACACTTTCTCTGAGGATCAGTGTGTGTAATCTGGACGAGCTAACAGGGTTACACAGCGGGGTAATGACCGCAAGGAGAACTGCATTCCTCTCCTTCACGTTTATTTGGATCACGCTGGTGTCTGGCCATCTGCCAAGCACAGCTTGCTAGCATGTTAGCTTAAACCCACCCACCCAAACACACACACTTTTAATTCCTATATTCTCTAATCACTCACACACACACACACACACACACACACACACACACACACACGGTAAATAGGTAGTGTAGACTTATAAAAGCTCCTTTAAGAGTTCAGTGATTGGTTAAAAGGTTTTTTTTCATTCCTTTTGGGCAGAGAGGACAATCTGGAGAGACATGCAGAGATGCAATTCAGTGTCAAACCGAATAAGTTACCTTGGTGAGCATCTGCTTAACATTAACACGCATAAGTTCACATGCACACACACTTTCTCGAGCTTACAGAAACACATATGCGTGTGCGCACGCACGCACAGACACACTTCAAAAGCAGCTTCGATCAGGGCTCAGCGATTCTCCTCGAGCCCCATCTCGCTGGTTTCTACGGTAACAGCAGGCTGGGCCGAGGAATTCTGTGATGCTCCGTTCCAGTCATGCAGACGGATGAATGGACTGTCTGTTCGGTCTGCTGTCTCTCCCAGACCCAACTGTTCCTCTTGGGACTAGGAATGACTAGGGGATGTGGTGGCCTAACAGTGACAGCGGGGGGGATACTGCTGTAGTGGTTATACTCTTGCAAATTATATTCTGAGTCCACAGAGAGCCTGTTTGAGTCTTCTTTCCAGAGGCATAACGCTGTGTCCTTAGAGGACAGTGCCGAGGCCTGGAGCAGCGGTTACTAATTATTCCCAAACAATAAATAGCCGTCCCTCCCACCTGTCAAAGCTTGAGCCTCGCTTCCAGCTCTTACTCTCTGGCCCGTAATGCTACATTGTGCCTCAATCTCCTAAATCTTCATTTCCTTCCACTCAAATATGGCATCTGGGAAGTGGCATGCACTCCTTTACAAAGGGCTGACTGCTTTGGTGAACTGGAAACTAACGACTAAAGACAGAGAGGCAATTTTATTTACTGCATGTCTAATCAACTGCAAAGTAATGAGATATGGCAACAGAGCCTCAATCTACGGTATATATTCTGAATTGATTTGTACCAGATTTAAAACTGCTGTCCGTTTATTTACACTCTTACACTCCATGAGCTCTAAAGTTAATTATACCTGACATACAGTGATAACAAATTTTAACAATTGCACCTAGAAGAGAATCTGATGCTACAATAACCACAGTAGGAAAATGGTGCTACGCCCATGCAGTAGTGGAAGTGAGGTTATGGCTGCAATACCCATTTATTCCTCTAGATGTCAGTGGTGTGCTCCCAGAGAGAGAGAGAGAGAGTAGGGTGGGCTGACAATAAAGTGAATGGTGGCTGTCATGTCATGGCAGCTCCAACTTAAAATGTGCCTTCAAAGTGCTCAGAAAAGTGCTTTTTGAACAAGGTCCTTACTGTGGAAACTGCAGCACCGACTTGCTCGTAAAACCACCACAGCGTGAGAGAAGCAACATGACAGGTGAAGGTCCAAGACTGGAATTATTCCCACTTTCTGCCTAATACAGGGAAATTCAGGTAGGTATCCAAGGCATGGATACATGCGCACACAGACAGACAGTCACACAGACACTTACACACACACACAAGGCCACTCATTGAGTGATAGGCCCCGTGGTTTTTTCTTTGTTTCCCAAGATTTTGTTAAATGAGGGACAGAAAAAAAAAAATAAAGTGTTGGGACAGTGGGAATGTGAATGTAGAATCAAGACCAATTAATATATCCACTTTTTAAGCTGTTTTCTTCATGTGTTTACAAAGACAGGGCATGAGGTTAAAGTTCAAACAGAGAGAGAGAGCGAGAGCAGAGAGAGAGAGAGAGAGAGAGAGAGAGAGAGAGAGAGAGAGCGAGAGCGAGAGTGAGAACTGGAGACTGGGAGGAGCTTTCCCAGAATGCAAAGGGTGCGTTACCATAATCCTTTGCTCTAATTTTCTGCCTAGCAGATCCGGTTGGTTGAGTTTTTTTTTTCTTCTGTGTTTGGCCTAAACAACCTAACTGCCTCAACTGAAACTGAATTTGTCTGCATGTGTGCGTGTGGCTGTGTGAGGGGTTGATAGATAGGAATGTGTGTGTGTGTGTGTGTGTGTGTGTGTGTGTTGTGGAGGACAGAACATCCTGTTGGGTGAGTAGTAACACGTGTTTCTTGCTCAAGTCCTCTGTACAATGGCAAAATAAACAAACATGTGTTCAGGACTCGCTCTGTTCTCCACTTTGTCCCCATCCTCCCAGCTAGGTACAGTAGGTGGGTCAGATTGCAAAAACGTGCGGCGTCCACCAAAATTCCCAGCACAGTTAGAGGCTAAGGGATTGAGGAGAATGGTTGTCGGAGGCACACTGGCCACTGGCAGTTTGTGTCAAGCGCGTGTGTGTGGTGAAGCAATTGTAACATAACAGAGTTCACATTCCCCTTTCAACTTGACTTCTGAGTCCCTTTAACAGTTACTGGCTACATCTCACTCATTAGTGTGCTTGTGTGTAGGTTCTCTATAAGGCAAGGAGGGCAGGTCTAGATGAAGTGACACTGAGAGACAAAGGGATAAAGTGGCAAGGAGGGAAAATGTCATACTGCCAGTTCAGAGGCTCTTCAGTGTTCCCCTTTTCTGCCTTGTGTGTTTCCATGTTTCTAAAAGCAACAGAGGCTCAAACACCCCCTTCTTCTCCCAAACATGTAGGTTTCTCCCTGTACATACTGCATCTCACTCTACTGTATCCCTCCCAACTTCTCTTCATACCTCCTGTTCTCGTTTCAATTTTTCTTCTTTAATTCCTTCCCAAACTTCAAAATCTCTTATTCTAAACCCTTAAATCTCTCTGAATCTCGTTATCCGTCTTCTTCTGTTTTTTTTTTTTCTTCTTCTCTCCCCTCTTTCCCTTGATCCCTGGTTCACAGCGTGTGTTGTTCCGTAGGGGGGTGATGGGGGTGCAGGGAGGGCGGCAGCAGGGCTGGGATCGGAGACTGGGGAGTAGCAGGTGGGGAGTGGGGTGGGGACTGATGTTGATGGTGGTGATGGTGGTGGTGGTGGTGGATAGGAGGGCCGTAGTGAGGAATGACAGGAGGGATGGCAGGGAGGACGTAGGGAGTCGGGGACGGAGTCGGCGAAGATGAGTAGCCTCCGGCCATGCAGGAGTAGGCCGAGGTTCCTCCTCCTCCTCCGGAGAGCGTAGAGGTGGGGGAGCCGGGGAGGCCGTCAGCCAGCGGCTGATTGTAGAAGAAGTATGCGCACTGGTGGATGAAGCTCTCGATGATTGTCTGGTAGGTACGGGTGGCAGTCAGGGCGTCCATGGTGGTGAAGTCTGGTCTCATCAGTGTGGGCCAGAAACAGATGGACAGATTCTCACTGGTCATGAGGTTCAACTTGTTGTTCTGGCTCACCCTGCGCAACACAAAGAAACCAAAAAGTTAAATTAATAGGCCACAAATCACCACCTCATTTTTTCATAAAAAGGGATGCTTCAAATGATCTGGTGCTGATCGAAACCTTATGGTGTCCTCTCAAATCTCCTTATCACATATCCCCAAATGATTGAAAAAGGTTTGCTCGTAATATAGAATCAAAAAACAGCAGGGGTCTCCTTTTTCTAAAATGGTCTGATAGAACATGTGTATACTGTGTAGTGTAGGCAGATATCAAGCAGAGAAGAGCGGGGAAGGGGGGGGACAAAGTACACAAAAGCCTTTTTTCCCCTGTTCTGTGTGCGCATTAGGGGCAGAAAGCAAAATGATGTCTAGAGAAGTACAGTAGTAGTCTGATGGGAATGCTATTTTTTTCAAGTATTTAGTCATAAACCAAAATATGGAATTAATTGAAAGTTTAAATGAATTTTAGATGAAGCAACCCATCATTAAAGGTTATGGCTGTAGTGTAGACGCACATTTTGAGCAATTCAATCAAAGAGTGAGTCATCCTTAGAAAGATTAATTTGAAGAAAGTAAAATTATGTTTTATTTGACAAAATCAAAACAAAAACTGTAGAATGATAAGCATAATTTTGTGTAACAGACCTGCATTGTGCACCCCCCTTCTTATTCCTTTAATCATCTTGTGACTCCAGACCCACAGGTTGGGAACCACTGATCTATACTATAGTTTGGATTTAAACTACAAAGTATTCCTGCCATTTTTGGAGCACAATAGTAACACATACAAACAGAGATGAAATAACCACTGCATTAACACAGATCATGACTCAACCTGAGTAAAGCAACCTCTATTCTGTCAGTTGGGATAGTTTCGGTGATGTCACTGCTAGGTCACTTGACTGGGTGACCGGCGGGGTCGTCAGCACGGCTGTCAGAGTCAGACTCTGACCCCGTCACTCACTCACTCACTCACTTGTTCAAGTGGCTGATGACATATTTGAAGACCTCGTAATTCTCCTTGGGGAAGCGGCGCAGAATGTCCTTCATCGTCTGGAAGCGCTGCTCCCTATCGTTGATCTCTGAATGGTGTCAGAGAGAGACGAGAGAGGTTAGAGGAAAGTGTCTGTAAATAAAGAATTAAGGGAATCTGTGAAAAAGGTGTCAGAGGCATGAGAGTTAAGATGAGGAGAGATGGGTCCGGGGGGGGGAGGAGTACAATGGAGAAGAGGAGAGTTTGAAGAGCATAGTGAAAGCAATTGGATTCAGCTCTCAAAAAACCTGTGCATGACACAGTGATTTCATCCTACAACAGTACAAGTTTCACACACACACACACACACACACACACACACAATTCAAAAGGACTCCAAACTACATTTCTCAAAGAAATAAATAAATCACCAGACAAAGACCACACACATTCCAGAGGAGAAAAATACACCCATTACAATGTCCTACAGATTACAGCAACTGACACACAAACACACACATAACACTGGGTGTGTTAAGCCTGATGGCAGCGAGGAGTGAGTCAGA
Source organism: Sander vitreus (assembly GCF_031162955.1). Taxonomy (NCBI): domain Eukaryota; kingdom Metazoa; phylum Chordata; class Actinopteri; order Perciformes; family Percidae; genus Sander; species Sander vitreus. The sequence goes on along the minus strand of NC_135857.1, from coordinate 14,234,753 downwards.
AAAGCTGACGTCACCAGTTAACACAGTCCATCCTGTGTGCATGTGAGTGAGGCAGAGAGCAGCAGTGGGAACAGCAGATGTTCTCGTCCACATCACAAACATGATTTACAATCACAAAATTTGAGTCTGTATTCCCACGATGAGGTCAGTGTGGATCAAAAACACATTTGAGGCGTAATGACTTAACACAGCCTTAGTTCCTCCTGCCGTACATTCATCATCGGTAATCAAAACATAACTTCCTACAGCTTATTTAAAGTAACGTCACCATGACAATATGCACTCGAATCCACACGCCCAGCTTCTTCTGTATCCCACATTTTCGCCACCTCTAAGTCTGATAGTGAGAAAGCTCAGATTCTGAAAATGCCAAGCACAATTTGCTATTTTCAACCAATTGAAGGCTTTCTTGTCACTAAACTTCAGTTTTCACTCTCTCTTCTATTCCTCTATTGTGGCGCAGACTGCAGGAGCTTTATCAGGTCTCTGTCACGGCTGAAGAGTCTCGCCGGGGCCGTTAAAAAAAACACACACACACACACACGCAGCTTGGTGAGTGACAGCAGCCTTGCGGCCCAAGGGTAAATCTTTCTGGCGCGATGCAAGACTAACCTATGCCTTAAATCTCCATTTCAACAGATTACAGGACACAGAGAAGAAGAGAGGCTGTGGAGAGAACAGGAGCATCCTCGTTTATCTAACATATGACTGTTTTCTCATGACTTCATCCAGATCCCGTTATCCATAGTGCTTTTGCATCCCTCCATCATGTGCAATCATCCTCCTTCCGCCTTAAATATTCTCTCCTCCATCCCTTTTTTTTTTCTCCTCCTTTCCACATTCCGACCCTCCCTTGAGTGGCAAATCCAATTCTCCCCATGAATGGATTTGGATTGCAAGAGTAGTGCTTGTTAGGTTAAAGAACATTTACAAAGTAGGGAAACGGATTTCAAGGCAAAATCCAATACTTCTCAGGGTTTTGTGCAGAACTCGCCCCCACATCCCTGTGCCCCATGTCCCCTCTCACCAGAGCCCCAGGACTTACTGAAGGCCTCCACCAGATCTCCCTGCATGCTGTAGGGCACCAGAGGCTCAGGTAGCTCAGAGAAGAAGGCCTTCATGGCTCCAGCTACTGTGTTCATGGTGAAGTCTTTCTCTACTAGGTCCAGGTTGTGGTCTGGAAAAGTAATTGAAATGGAAAGATTTGAAGTACAAAACACACATATCAGTTATATACATCACAATCTTACAGGCATACATTAAATAAAAGAGGTGGCTGCTTTGGAAATGTTGACCTAACCACAGACTGGGCTATAATGATATATATAATGTGAAACAATATATATTTGTCATTTGCTATACGGTTTATATCAGGGGTGCATTTTATATTACAGGTCCATTTCAAAATTTAACTTAAAGTGCTCATAGTATACTCATTTTCAGGTTCATAATTGTATTTAGAGTTTGTACCAGAATAGGTTTACATGGTTTAATTTTCAAAAAACATCATATTTTTGTTGTACTACACATTTCTGCAGCTCCTCTTTTCACCCTGTGTGTTGAGCTCTCTGTTTTAGCTACAGAGTGAGACATCTCACTTCTGTCCTACCTTTGTTGGGAGTCGCACATGCGCAGTACCTAGGTAAGCACTGCTAGCTAGTCAGTTGCAGAGTATGAGGGTGTCACTGCCCGATGTGAGTTGAGTGCAGATGTGAGTTGCGCATGCGTCACTTAGCGACGAGTGCAGATGTGAATTGCGCATGAGTCACTTTGCGACAAGTAGCCTACAAGAACCTGCTAACCAGAGACTTCTGTAATGTCAATACAATAAAAATAGACCTACATAACGAAGTTCGTTCACTGCTGGCTACAAGTTAGCAATCAAACACAACAAAGGCTGTCACTTCAATATGCGTTTTGAGCTAACGTTAGCAATCAAACAATCATAGATAGCTAAAACGTTTTTGAAATGATTTCCATCTTCTGTTATTGTTTGTAATGAGAAAAGTTTATTATTTTATGGATTTCACAAATTTCAGTATGACACGTTATGCCGTAAACCGTTTAAATCTGAGCAAGCGCAACTCACATCTGCACTCGACTCACATCGGGCAGTGACACTGGCATGCCATGCTAACAGCTAGGCTAGCATTATAACGTGTGTTACAAAGTGATGCATGTTCGTCACGAAAGTAAAGGCTGGACTACAATAGAGCTGTTTGGAGCAGTTTGTGAACAGTGTTTTCTGTTGGAGATGGTAAGTCCCTTTGGGGTGGACTTGGGGCTTTTTCACTTTGTAAACCTATAATGTGCACAAAAAAGATATCTAACACAATAAAGGAAAGGGAAAAAGCCAAAAAGCATAATATGAGCACTTCAAGGGTAGCTGTCTGGAACAATGCCATCAAAATTGTACCAACATAAATAAAGGTTAACAAAAAGTTAAGAAATGTCTCAAAATCCCTGCCTTACTTTTCATTTCATATTTTCTGTGCTTTATTCTGTTGTAAAGTATCTTTGAGTACAATGATAAGCACCACAAAGAAATTATTTTTTAAGATCAGTCTGTCATATAACTGAACTAAAACTGCACATATTCAACCAGACAGCATGGTGGCTTGACAAATAAATGATCAAGAGTGTTTTATGGAAACGATAGACTTGTATATGAGTTTTGCATCAATGTAATTTAGTCGGCTATTAAAGTCTAGTATTATATTTTCTGAATCAAAAACTAACTGTCCTGTCTGGTTATTGATTTTCCAGGAAATGTACTAAATCACAATCAGATATTACACTGTTAGAGAGATTTATCCATATTGCCCACTTATAATTCACTGATAATTATAGTTTGTGGTTGTTCTGGATTGTTCACAGACATTGTAGACAAGTCTGCACAAACAGTTCTGTTCAATTCATCATTTAATCAATATGAATAAATAAAAAATAGCATCTTTGGTGATGCCATAGGATCCTTTTGATAGGGGTCAAATGAACCGCAGACACTTATAAAGTAGATTTGAGCAGAGAGAGAGACAGCCAGACAGCAACTCCACTAGAGCTCTAGAGTGTGTGTGAGCAAGAGACTTAATTAAAAAAAGCCATTTTCTGATAACCTTTTACTTTACAAAAGGTAGAATGTGTAGAAAGAAGAGAGGCAAGAAAAAGGTAATAAAGATTTGGTTGTTAAGTTTCCTGAAAAGTCTGAGGAGAGCTCCCATTTTGAGTTTCCTAAGTGCCGTGCTTCTGATGCTGCTTTCTCCTGTAATGAGTTATCTGAACCTTCAGGGGCCTGATGAAGTGCCATCTTCAGTATGGCTATGAGACACCTACACTGTAGTTTTACCTGTAAATGTCTTGTCCCATTGGCTGGAGGCTCAGAATGATTCAACGTGGGGCTTCAACTCTGATTACCCGAGTTGGATATAACCTCAACCAGGCGTGGACGCACGCGTACACACAGGCCATCTTGCTCTGCTATCTATCTTGGCAGCGACATGCTTCATTAACCAAACCAATCTGGAGGTAATTAACTGCCCACAGCAGATAGACACACACGCATGGAGACACACATTGATAGCACTTGTACATGCACACGTGTGAACATGCACACGCACGCAGGAGCAGGTTGAATATCGAGGAGGCAGCTCTACAGTCTAAAAGGGAGCGAAGGCCAATTCCCTCTGTAGAATTAATGCTCCCTGGTTTATTAAGGGGATCTGGGTTTGTTATAGATAGAAGCACACACACACATTTTGTGGCCTTTTCTTTGCACCCTTGTAAGTGTACAGCTGAAGCAAGAGCGAGCATGTGTACACTTGTAGGCGTGAGTACTGTAAGCAGAAAGTAACATACCTTGGTCAAATTGCCGCTGCATGCTCTCCATCTCTGCCTTGTTCCCGCTGACCCTGTAGATGCCCTCTGTGTTTAACCCTAGTGGAGGTAGAGAGAGAGAGAGAGAGAGAGAGAGAAATGTTATTAGCTCAGTGTTCTTTTCAGGTGTTTAATTTGCAAGTATCAAGTATTTATAGTCGCTAGTTAATTACCACCAAGAACTCTCCGATACATCACTATGTGGCGTATAGATGCACACTGAAGTCCCGAAAAAGTAGAGCTACTGCAGGCTGCTCTAATGGCCTCTCCCTACAGTATGTCCCCTTCCATCTAAACACACTATTAGCACTATTTATTAAACCCATAAAGCACTCCGGCAGGCCTGCTAAGAGCCCACTGGTGCACTGTGACAAGCTGAGGCTCTTAGTAGCTACACACTTTAAAATGACTTGAGGAACTGCAGATGTCATTCGTTGGAGGATAATTACTCAGTATGTGCGGTCTTTCTTTGTAAACAAACAAATTGCGTTCCATAATTTACTAAAGGGCCACACTGAGGTTTTGTGGCAGAAAATGGAGAAAAAAGTAGAAAGGCTCAAATTTGCATGTTTGAGCTCTTGTAATATTTACTTTAAGGATTTCTATTTAGAGGTACAAACTAGGAGCAAAGACTCATGAAAGAAAAGCGACTGTCTGATATTTAACACCCGGAAAAATAAGGTGTAAAACCTGTGGCACTGTTTTTTGAGCACACACATAAAGAGGGCCTACCAGCACATCGAGAGAGTTATAGACAACTTTGGTGTGTCTAATAGTTCAGAGAACATTAAACACTTAAGAGACAGCAATAAAGAACACTGTAGCAAATTAAAAAATGCATATAAAAAGGTGACTTAACAAGAGCTCTCCATTCATCACTTTATTCTGGAAAAATACATTTCATCAGAAGAGGATTCTGCTTAAATATGCATTTTTCAAAAAAGTGGCTAAATGATATGGTTTCTTGTTTACACCTTGAGGAAATTAGGTTTTCTTTCTCCAACTTCCATGCTTAGTTTAGCAAGTTTAAGAGGATTTGGGGCCCTTTCATAGAGCACATCAGAAGGGAAAGACCTGATGTCTTTTTCTTATTTTATTTCTTATTGTGTGTGCCTGCAACACATTGTACTGTTCTTGTCTAAAGGCCCAGACACACAGAGCCGACGGCCAAACGTCGGCAGAAAAGGCATTTGGGCTTATCAGTCTCACCAAATTGGTCAAAAAAGTGCCTCGGAACACACCAAAGCGACGAGACGTAATACGTCTCCATAGTAGGAGGCGGCGCTAATCTGTATTGTCGCCCAAAAAATGAAAACCGGCAGCTGATTGGAACGCGTAAATCTGTCTTCATTTCAGATCAGCAAAGGTCAGTTTAAAAGATTTTCAACAGATTTTGAGAGAGACTAGTCACGCTCATTCCGCTCCCCGTTTCCGGGTTAGCACTCTACCAACCAGATGGGTCATTTGAGTCTGACTGCCGGCAGTGCCCGCCCTGCCGATTATACATGTCAAATCGGCCAAAATGAAGGATGACGGCCCCTTGGACGGACGACGGCACGGAACACACCAAACAGACTCGAGTCACTGACCTCGCCAGACTGTCCAACGGCCGATTATCGGCTCGTGTGTCCGGGCATTTATATCCACACACTGGAACTGTGCTATTCCAATTGCTGTGTGGGCTTGCCTTGATCCCGTCTGGCCTCCTGGACTTCATTTCTGACCCTTTCTCTACGAGTGGACATTTTGGGGCATCTTGTCCAATGAATAAATATACATTTACACATTTTCTTTTCTTTGTACTGAGTGAGTGCTGGCTGTCTGTTTTTGTTGTTTTCGATGGTTTCTTGTCTTATTTTGCCTTGCTTGTCTTTATATTGTTATAATGAACATTTGTATAAATAAAATAAATAAATAAATATATATATATATATATATATATTCCAGGATTTGGATGATTCACAGCAGTCAAGTATAATATGATTGAAGCAGCAAATTAAATAGTTATTAAGGAGGCCTTTATTATCCGTTTACAGCAATAATCCATTCCATTATAATCTAAAAATCTAATATAGTTGACAGTTTTAACAAACAACAAAAATCTCCCACATTGATTTGTCAGAGACCTTTTTAATTCAATCACTGATTCTTTTGTTGAGCTGACAACCAATGACTAAGCTAATATTTCCTCACATGCTGTATAATTTTCATTTTAAGGGGGTGGGGGGGAGCATAATGGCAGTTTCAAAATATTCAGCAGCAGTAAACACTTGTACAAAACACGTCTATCACAAGTATTGTTCTTATTTAGCATATCATATCACATATAATTTATTAGTCTTACTAAATACTCCCTGAATTGAATAGCGGTGATGCAATTTGCAGTAGGCTTAGTAAATATAACCTTTAGTCTTGTATTTTCGCAACACATCCACATACTCAGACATGGAAAACACAAGCAACTGTGTCAAAGCAGGACAGCGAAAGGCATGTGGATAGCTGGTCTGAGTGGAGGTTCATTTTCCTTTATTTATATTTTTTTTCCAGTATATATAAGACAGGGTTCCACCTCCCACCCTTGAAATTCTCTCTTCTTTGTCTGAACACTTTGGTGGAGATTTAGGGAGACAAAGAGCAATCCAGAGGGAGTGAAGGAGATAGGGAGTGGCAGAAGAAGAGGGCAAGATAGAGAGAAGCAGGGAGGAAATGGGAGAGCTCTCAGTCAAGGCATACAGCATCGATCTCCTCCTCCTTCCAATCAATTATCCACAAAAGCTTTCCTAGCCAGACACTAGGAAAACAGGGACGGGAGGAGAGATAGGGAGAGGGGAGTAGTGTAGCAGTGGCGGGGAGAGAGAGAGAGAGAGAGAGCGAGAGAGCGAGAGAGATAGGGCCAAGCAAGTATGAGAAAGATAGTGGGGGGGGGGGGGAGTGTGAGGATGCATATGAGTGAGTGCCAGGACTGATGAAAGACAGAATGAGAACAAATAAAGGGATTAAGATAAGGATATATAGAGGGGTGGGGAATGTGTTTAAAACAACAAAACACATGGATGGTGGTTGGTTGAGTGGATAAAAAAGCAAATACTGTAGAATAGTTCTACAATGATAGAAATGATGAAAGGTGAGCTCTCCAAAACAGACAACAGCATCCTCTTCCTCTGGGGTCAAACAAAGCACCAGCGCTTCCTGGGGTCAACGTAAATATGAGCACTTCCTGTGGCATACAAATGTTTTTTCGGCATCCTCTAAAAATGTATTCAGTTGTGTTAGAAAAGGTAACTTTAACTAATAACTTTTTATTCTTTTAAGCGATTATCAATCCATACTACAGTGCATATTAGGACATATAAAATTGTTACTTTTATCAGCTTCTTGATTCTATATCGGTAGTAGAAACCTAAAAATACAACTATCTATGATGACGTCACAGATTCCAACAGCACTAAAGTGGGCAAAAACACACCTGTGTACCTGCAATCACACTCATATAGCGATAAATGCACCTGCAGTTAGCGGCTGTGCTCCCGCAGCATGATACTGTCCAACACTCCAGCTGATCCCACATCAGCCCAGACCCCAGCGGCTGATTTCATAGTTCACCATGAAAACAGGCGGTGGCTGGGTATCTGTCCTTTACTCGCTATGGAGGCTCCTACAGCCAGCAGATATGCCCACACACGCTAACACACATTCATTATCATCCCGGCACAACACACTGCGGATACCACGCCGAGATAAAGCCAGAGCTCAGGAGAGACAACAGCAGTCACAACGGATTGATTTTATACAGCTGCTTTTCTTTTCTTTTTTAAGATAATTTTTTTTGGGGGGCTTTTTCCCTTTATTACAAGTGACAGTGGATAGACATGAAAGGGGGGAGAGAGATGGGGGGATGAAATGAAGCAAAAGGCAGCAGGTCGGATTCAAACCCACGCCGCTGCAGGACTAAGCCAACATGGGGCGAACGCGCTTACTGGGTGAGCTAGAGGCCGCCTACAGCTGCTTTTCTACAAGCTCAGAATGCATGAAAATAACACAAAATAACACATTTACTGCTATTATTCTCAGGGACAAAGGGAGTGAGCTGGGAAGCACAATTAAGAGAAGCAACAAAGAAATGAAAAAAAGACTTTTGAAAACAGAAAAGTCTTTCTTTAGTGCCTCATGTGTATTGCCAAAATATGCCTCTATTTAAAAAAATAAGAACATTTTGTTTTTGAGTCCATATATTCAAACAATTTGACTTTGTCTGAGGATAAAAAATATATATATTTTCATGGCATAGAGCAAGGTCATGATTCAGTATATGAACACAAGACTGTGAGGGTTATCAATTACATTTAAACAGATAATAATAAAGACAGGTTTGGTTTGTGAGTATTTTTGTTTGAGGAAGAGGGAGAAGGGAAGGATGTAGGTCAAAGCTGCAGGTCCTGGGTCAGCCTCACAACGTCACTCATTATCAGCTCATACTGTAGTGATGAACAGTGTCAGCGTTGAATGGTAATTTCCTGTGAGTGCAATTATACCCACAGATTGTAGACACAGATACGGTATAAGTAAAGTCTGACTTACAGCAACCACAATCGAAAATGAAATAGCACATTGTAACTCATTTCCCCTTGCAAGCCGCAGTCATTCTCTGTGTGGGTGTGCCATTTTGTACCGCATGTGTTAGTATGTAAACTAAGCATTTCTGTGCGCACACTCCTATTGCTACTGACTGTAAGATGTGTGAGGCCAACACTTCTTACACATGCATACACACATAAATAACACAGGTGCAAGCTAAACACACACAGAAAAGAGCTGAGCCCAAACATTCTTCCAATTTCCCACCTTGTGATATTGATCGGACAGAGGGAGCTATGGGGCAGAACATTACCTGGCAATCTTCTGGCAAACACACACACACACACACACACACACACACACACACACACACACACACACGAGGAAGGCGCGAAAGCAATGAAGGAAGGGGGAGATGGAGGGGATAGCATGAGAGGAACAAATGCAGTGAATTGAGAGAGGTGACAATAAAACAGAGGGAGAAATAGAAATATGGGTTAGGAAGAAGATGAAAGAAATGTAGTCTGACAAGTGAAGGTACTAGTGGAGACAGAGGGAGAAGGATGACTGGATTGGGAGAAAGTAGTAGAGAAACAAGGGCACGGGAGAAGAGGATTAGGCCTAAAGGAGTGAGTGAGGGTAAAAGGTGGAAAACATCCTCATGTATAAATACATACAACCCGTTTTTTCCTCCTTCATCCAGAACTAAGAGCTATGACTGCTCCAGTTACCACCTGAACAGGGGGAGGTGAAATCTAACGTGATGCCTTGTTATCTAGAGCTTTGCCCCTATACTCCTACACAGAGGAAGGCGGTGGTGTTTTCTGAGGCCGCAGTAATCCACAGATACAGTCTTTAATCAGGACAGAGATTACAGTGGAATGCAATGGCATGTCAGTAAACAGCAATGTTTTGTCAAACACACATGCAACTCACTTTATGGAATGAAAAGACAATTTTAAGCAATGCGCACATGTGCAAATTTTTAATAAACATTACTTAATAAATATATATATATATATATATATATATAAATAAAATGAAGGTTCCTATAAGACAAACATTAAAATCCAATCAGGACAGTAACTACCAGTGACGTTACACGTGTGGTTTTTCACAGTTTAAAACATTTTGTTAGGCAGATTCCTGGAACCAGTTCAAATCAATAAAATAATAAAGAATTCAGTATTAATACAGCACAGTTGTATTCCTGGCAGCATGTAGAGAGAGAGAGAGAGCGCTTTAAAACAAAATGTAGACCTTTATGTAAAAATGTTAATTACAGTATGTAATCCGATACTGGGTATAGGGAAAATATACACTCTTCTCCGAGACAGCTCTATTAGGTAGATATTAGTCAGTTGTGTTGAGTTGATTTCAGGGGGGATGCTGCCATTTACATAAAACTTAGAAAATACAATTAAACAGCTAACTAAATAAAATTTTAAAAAGTGTTTGGCGGTAAAGGGGTGAGAGACTGACTCATGACTTTAGTATCTAAAATCCTGTTTACGGCCCAGCCAAGAACAGTCAGATGTGTACAAATATCTATATATACTACTGAACCTGATCTAAGTTGCCTCTGGTTTAGTGTAACACCTGGTGGCAGACTGAGAGGCAAGCTGGCAGTCCTGGGGCACCAGAATACCCTGGCAGGGGGTTTGGCATCTGGGCAACAGGGTAGCATGGTCAAGAAAGGCTATCCAATCACATCTGTGCTCCCAGTACTCCCAGGGAGGAGAGGAGAGGAGGTATGGGGGTGTGTGGATGATTGGTGGCAACAGCCTCTAATCCACACCGAGTTCAAGGTTAGCAGATCAGAGTATTTTAGTTAAAATACATAGAGCCATTCTAACATTATACTCCATCACAAACTTATTTGTTGCTTAAAAACCCCCTTGGCTTTTCTCATTATCACATTGATCTGAATGAGGCTCTGATGATGACTCATTTTAAAGATAGTACAAAATACTGTGACTGTAACCACTGGAAACAGAAGCCAGCATGATTTGTTTGATGCTTCGACCAGTTTGGGACTTGCCACACGAACGATATTTATGTAATATGCATACAAATAAGGAACTGGCTTTACCCGTGGATTTCAACACAGCCCATTTTGCTTTACATTTTTGAGATTATGAAACTATTTAGGTTACCAAAAAAGGTAACACCCCGACCTGGTTCACATCCCTAGAGGTGCCCGCTTATAAAGCCTACAGCTCAGCAAAGCACTACCATTTATCAAATGTGAACAAAGAGTAAGGGAGACACAAAAGAAAGCACGGACGCACGTGCACATAGACACAAAGGCTGCGTGTGATTTAAGGAGGACCAATCCCAGCAGGGAGGAGCATTAAGATAAGGACAAAATATAGGGAAAAAGAGAGCTCAAAGGAGACAGGTATAGCATATGCAGAGTCAGTTAACACTTAAATGAAAGCCTGTTCTGTTCTGAATGCCATAGAGCATCTATTCCTACCTGTTGTTTCAATGAAACGGATGCACTTCTCAATGAAGACTGGAATCGGCCTCTCAGGAGTGACCACGGTGGCTAGTGGTATACCAAAGTAGTTGCTCTCAATGGGTTTTGAGATGGAGTGCCTGGGTTTGGGTCGTGGTTTCTGGGGATAAAAATCATGAGGAAAGAACAGATTGGTAGGAGCACTCAGACACAAAATGTAACATTATTTGAGCACTGCTGACATAGGCACACATGTCCAAAATAACACTAAGCCAAGATGCATTGTTCTTGAAATGACTTGATTTAAATGTAAAAGACCATGACCTTATTTTAAAATGAGTGTGTTAGTATCTACTTGAGCAAAAAGACAAACGCAAACACGCACATTCCTTCAAACCTTAAACTGATACACAATCAAATATTCCTTACTTGAACCCTGTTTTCTGCACAAATATATATCTGATATACATCAGTTCCTTCCTAACTTATCTCTTCATCCTTGCCCTCCTTTTGGCATTCTGCGTTTCTCCTTCTCGGTCTACTGCACTGCAGCTTTCAGATAATCAAACTCTCTTATTCACTGTTTAATTACTTTCTAACTCCTGTTATTTTCCTGTTAAGAGACCTCTAATGCAATCCTGCAACATTCTCTGTATGCCTCCGTATGGCTGAGGCATCAGTAGCAATTGTACTGCGCTTTAATGGTGTTCAGTGGGAATGTTTTAAAGGCCCCCGAGGCCTGGATCTCTAGTAAGTCTGTCAGCCCCCTGAGGCGCTGCCCTGGCAGGCTAGGTGGTGAGGCAGGCATGCATGGTTGGCTGGGCACACAGACTGTGGGAACAGTGCAGGCCTGACAGACAGACCCAGGAAAGGAGCAGAGGAGTGCTCATTAGAGAGAAGGATCCCGGCGTGCCCTCTGCTCCTGATACTGGCCTCACTGCACTCCACCAAACATTTTCGATAGCGCGTGCGCGCACACACACACACACACACACACACACACACACACACACGTACTCAAGGAAACAAGCAGGGAAACACTAATTAGGACTGAGCAGATCAACACAGGCTCACCTGGACGTCTTCTTTCTGCTTGTTGTTTGAACATTTAGTGAATTTATTCTGTTGTTAATCTGTTACCACCTAAAAGAACCTGACCGACACCTCTGCAGACCACTATTATTGACCGATATGTGGTTATTACAGAGGATTCATTATCAGTGAGTATGTGAGGAGATACATAAAAGAACTGGATAAGTAAACTAAAGTAATATCTGTTTTATTGGCAGCATTCCTATGTATATTTCATCTTGGATTTTTGTCAACTTAAATTGAATTAAGTTTTGTTTGTGTTTTTTTAGTTAGAATTCTTAACTTAAAATGATGTTTAACATCCAAAAGAATGTCATAGAAAATCATATTGTTCAAATGCAAAATATCTTTACTCAGGAAAAAAAAAAAAAACATTGGTTAATATATTGCTATATTCTTCTCAAGTGTTGATATTGGTATTGGCCTCAAAGATCCAGTATCATCTAGGATTTTCTACCTAGGGTGTTTTTCTATGAGAAACCGTAAGGAAAAGGGCACTGTTGCTACTTTCCCTGTCATCTGTCACATGTGCGCATATACATGCAAAGTTAGTATTCACACATGCACAAAACCCCTACACGAGGCTTTAAGTGAATTAAAGGGGTAGTAGTAATAATAGATGTAACACTACAAGACAAAAGTATCTGTCTTGTTCTGTCATAAACCACTGCCAGCTTGGTTTTTAGCTCCTAGTAGCAACTCAATTTATTTGTGTCCTGTCACACTACTGTGTTGTATATCTGTGCCCTATCTCAGTTTTAGTCTCTACACCCCCCCTCCCTCTCTCTCTCTCTTGCTCTTCCATCCACTTCTCTCTCACTGTCTTCTCCCCCTGCAGTTTTGCCTTCTGGCCACTCCTTTTAGTTGCTGACTGAGACAGGATATGTTGCCAGCGCTGAGAAGACACAACAGACCTCTACCACAAAAGACAAACAAAACACATCCTTAATAATAACATACCGACACCATGGTGAGCGTTTACATACACAGGCACTGTAGGATGCTGAAACACAAAGCCACAGTACAAAAACAAATAAAAATACCAGTTCTATTATAACTCTTATTTCTCTCTGGCTCCATTTCATTTTCTTTCTGTGGTTGGGTTTTCTCGTTTTCTTTGATTGTCTCCCTCCCTCCTATTTCTTATTTGAGGACACTAGACTGGAACTAGGTGACTGAGGAATTTGTAGCATTCCTTTTGCTGGCTGAGGAGGTTTGAAAAAAGCTGCAGGAGAGAGAGGGAGAGGGAGAGGGAGAGAGAGGGAGAGAGGGAGAGAGGGAGAGAGAGAGAGAGAGAGAGAGAGAGAGAGAGAGAGAGAGAGAGAGAGAATGTTTCCGGCCTCTTGCTGAGGGAGGGTGAGTGGGACAGACACACAGTTGGTCATTGCCTGAGGTGAAGGGGGTTTTAAAAACCAGCTCAGAGTCTAGTTTCAATTATTTGTTCCTACACATCATGACTCAGAGTGGTGGACAGTACCCTAAGGCTCTGACCAAGAAAGCGTTCACACTGCATAAACCCAAACCTTCCTCCTAAAACCAACTGAAAATCGGACTCTTTAACACTGACAAGCCACTAACAGGAACAGCTGGTTCTATACCAACCCTTAGTACCTGCTACAACACGTCACACCCTGTGACTACAACACCTCACACCCTGAAATGACGGCTGCTGCAGCAGATTGAAAATTGACTCTTATCTTTGAGACAGTTGCTTAGAAAACAGGTGATAGAACTTGATCACTTTGTTAAAACCACAATTAAGTCATAATGGCCTTGAATGCAGATATCCAGATCCCAGATATACTGTAGGGCACAAATCAGAGGCACTAATTAGCGTAACGATGAGGACACTGATCTAAATTTTCTTGGGGATTTGTTTTGAAACAAGGGTAAAAATGTGTCATGTGATACTTTATTGATCCCATTTGCCCCTCTCAAAAGGACAGGGTCAGAGCACAGGATCAGGTAAAAGTCAGAGCTACAGGAATGTGTATACTTGCTAACATGGGGCACACATTTGCAGAAGGACAAATGGCATACACTACGTGCTAAGCGAGTTAGTGCATTAAGGAAAAGACCTGGTTTTTAGGAGCTGTGTGAGCATTTACAAAAGGTACTTACTTGGACATCACAGCTGAGTGTGTGAAAACATTAATCATCCCCCTCCTGTTTCACCCTACTGACAGCCATGGTAATTATCACAGACGCACAAAATACACAGCTGTAACTTCTAGTCAGCTGACACTTCTGTACAACGCCATGTGTGCAGATGAACAGCATACCAGGCTGATAAGCCTAACAAAGTAAGGTCAAAACTATCGTCACAACATGTGTCGAGAGACAAGCACAGAAACAAACAGGAGAGGGGTCGAGAGATGCCGAGGATGGAGAGATGTGAGGAGAGCATAATGGGGGGGAGAGAGAGAAAGAGTGTGACAGGAATGTGATAAGCTGAAAGTTTGAAGAGAAGACATTCACTGTGAATATGAGAAAATTAAAGGAAGGTTGCAAAGAAAGCCAAGCTGACAGGGAATACTTCTTAGTCTTAGGAACAAACTGACCAGCCTTGGCACATACTTCACTGCAGTACCACAACAGTTGAACAGTAAGCAACACTGTCTTAACTAGATGACGCCGATGTCAATCACTAGATCACTAACGGCAAACCTTTGACAACTAAGTTGTAAACAATGTATAGTCGTACTACTAGCGAGTCCGAAAGCAAGGTGACTGCACAATCAGGTTTTGTATGTTATAATTAAGCAGTGAAAGACTGTGCTGAGATTCTCTCACATTGTTTTGCATGTAGGTACTATTGTTTCCTGAACAGCAGGGGTGTTTACAGCTAATTTGCTGAGATATACCATTAGTTTTCTTTTCATCTACAGCTACAGCAAGAATTGCTTTGATGTTAATACTTTCAAAATAGTGCTGAAATAAATGTCAAACATCATTATGACAGCTATATAATGGGAAAGCTGATGCAAACAAGCAGACATATACATGAGCACACACATAAAATAGCACAGTGTAAACTGTGGCTCTGTCCCTATTCATTAAGAGTAACTGCCTTCTGGTATAGAAGTTTAGCTACTGGAGGTTCTCTCTTTTTCCTCCGATTATCTGGCTAGTTTAGAGAGCTCTCACAGATGGGTCAGGGTAAAATATACCAGACATGCTTTCAGAGGAACTCCTACAGTTTGGCACGTTTTCAGCCGAGCTGCAGAGAGTAGAGAGATTATACTGAATTCGTTGAATCTCAGCCAACTAATTGTACTGAGGATTATGGACATTATATCCATTCTGTCCATAAACAAATACATGTGTGTATATATACTGCAGACAAAGTGGTATAAGTGCAAAACATTCTGAGTCAGTCATTAGTTACAATTTACAGTAAGTGTTTTGCTCTAAAATTAAATCTCCACTATTTAAACAATTGACACTTTTCTTGCCAAAAGACTTTCAAGGGCATGGTACTTTTTTAGTTAGGAGGTTATTTTAAGCTTTAGTTGAGAAAACTCAATATTTCAAAATGACTAAGTGATTTACTCGGGCAATGATCCAAAATAAACATGCAACATTTTGGAATAACACTTGTTAACTGCTAACTGCTGGGAATAGTTAAATCAACTTAGAAAATGAAATGTTCTTAATTTAAGAATTAATACTGTTTTTAGTAACAGAGTTGTGACTTATACATTACTGATATCCAACTAAAACAGATGGATGCACAGACACTCACCTTTGCAGTTCTGCGCAGGCTCTTAAGTATATTTCTCCTTTTGGGGTCCTCAATCTCCTCGATGGAGTTGTCCTTCTGGGCTCCTACCTCATCCTGGCTAGCCTTGGGTGGACCCCCCATCTCATCATCACTGCCTATAGAGAAGCTCGTCCTAAAACTGCTGAACTTGCCAAGTCGTTTGGATCTGTCTCTGTAAAGCTTAGGCTTTACCCCAATGGCAGACAACTTTCTCCTGCGCTCCAATGAGCTGCTATCAGCCTCGCTGTCGGACCCATTCCCCCCGGCACTTCCATTGGAGTGACCTTTGTTGGCGTTGCGAATGGTGATGATCTTGCCCTGTGTGCTGTCATGAGGGACAGAGTAAATATTCTCCTCTTCTGTAGGTCGAGGTTTGCTCACAGCATCCATGGGCTCTGCGTAGTCGGAGGGGTCATAGCCACCATCGCTACCTGGAGCCCAGCTGACAGCTTGGGGCAAAGAGCGGCGATTGGTGCCACCCTGCTGGTCCATGTAGGGGCCGAGGTTAACCTTACGTACAGGCTTCGGCTTCACTTGTGGTGGAACCTTGTTGTTCAGCTTGCTCTCAAAGGTGCTGAGATCAGAAATGACAGAGAAGGTATCACTTGAATCCAGATCTGGCAGCTTGAAGCTTCCCAGGTGGGAACTCAGACTGCCATCCTCCCTCAGGGTAGGGTAAGGTGGTGATGGGTCAATATCGTCCTCTGAATCCATAAGAATGTTAACTGGACTAGGAGAGCCACAGCGAGGGCTGATGCTCTCATTGGTACATGCCTCAGCCACATTATCATACATGTGTGTGGCCTCAACAATAGTGCGCTTCTCTACCGCCTCTTTGAGGAAGGATTGGAAAAGGTCTATCTTATGAAGCCCCCCTACTACCCCACCATGTCCACATATCACTGTGTTAAACCTGGCCTCTATTTCATGGGCCAATTCCTCTCCCTGGCTGACCTGCTCCTTAGCTGACTCTGAGTCTGACAGCTCCATCTGACTCTCCCCTACTGCTAGCAACTGGACTGGGATGATGTCTTGGACCTCACAAAGGAAAGCACATAATGTCTCCATAGAGGCCTTGCGGCGAGCAGAGTAAACTGCAATGTAGCCGTGGACCAGCTTGGTCTTGCGGAGTGAGAATGAGGAATGAAAGGAGAGCAGTGACAGCTCAATATTCTGCCTCTGACCTCCTATACTGAGATCCAGCAAAACGGAGGTGCCACTGCTGAGACTGGCAGCAGGACGACAATGCTGGGGCAACAGGAAGGGAGCAAGGAGCTGGTCTATGTCGTATGTGTCTCCACACATCAGGCACATGACTATCCTCAGGTCTGCCTCTAGCATTGGCTGGGACTGAGAGTCTCTGAAGGCAGAGGCTGGAGGGGGTAAAGGAGGGGAGCTGCTTCCTATGCTTCTCCGTGATTCTAAGAGACCCTTCAGCATCTGGTTGATCTGCCTCTCATTGACATTGCGACCGTAGCCCATGCCTGGAGAAGCAGGGTCTAGGTAGGCACACTGCAGCTTTCCAGCTACCTGCTGCCCTTGTTGGATAAGAGTCTGAGCTGTCTCCCCCCCAATATCCCCAATTGACCCCACCCCTCGCTTGGTGACCAGAAGGAGGGACAGTGGGAGTTGGGCTAAGCTGTTTTCCCTTTCCCTTCTGCTTATAGTTGACTCCCTAAGCTTTTCTAAACTCTCAACAACATAAGAGAGGGATTCCTTTGAGTTGTACAAGCACAGGCAACCATGTGGTGTAAAGGTTGGTGTGTGGAATGAATTGACTGGCAGACGTACATTGCCCTCTATGGGACGAAGGGCTAACTCATACATCTTGCCATCCAACACGTACCGGTCGTCACTGGTGCACAAGGCCCTTATCTCATTTGCCATCTCTCTGGCTAGCCCATCTTTTCCTAGGATGACAAGATTAATCCGTTCAGCCCTCCCCAAATCTAGTCTTGAACTATCTGATGATGGGTAGCGGGTAGGGAATCTGGAGGCCAGAATCTGCTCTATCTTACTGTCAACACAGTGGGGGCTGTTGGGACAGGTGTCCTTTGTGGGGTGGTAGACAAAGTGGATATGTTTCAATACCAGAGCATCCCTTTCTGCCTGGAGCTTCTGCAGGGCTTTAAACCTTTGCTCCTCACCCAACACCTCCTGAATCGCTCCCATTTTCTCTTTACTTGGCTTTGCATCCACTTCCAGCTCATAAAAGAGTTCAGAGTATTCAAGAAGCAGTTCCTGAAAGTCCTCTTTGGCTCTGTCAATGATTTCCTTCTGGTGTTTGTTGTAGATATCCAGATATTCAGCCTCGTCCAGCCACTGGTAGAAGTCTTCATTCATGATGAAGCTTCTAGCCTCCTCCCAGGGTTTCCCGGGTGTGATGAAAGGAGAAACACTTAGCTTCTCCTTGAACTCCCATCGCATCTCAGCCCGTTTGCGCTCATTCCTTAGGTGCTCCAGGTGGGTCTCATAGATAGCTTCAGCTGCAGGGGTCTCCAGGAGGTCCTGGGGGATCCGGTCATCCTCCATGTTATCAATGTGTGGTGTGGTCTCCCAAGGGGTGTCATCTAGCACTACAAACCATTGGGAAAAATCTCTCTTTGTCTCCAGGACTTTCTGAACTCCAGACCAGCTCAGGTGGTCTATCTCATCCAACTGTGGTAACACTACAGACAGTGCCTGTGGAAGTGTACTTAGATAGGCCTTCCTACGTTTCTCTATATGGTCTTGTTTAAGTCTATGCACATGCTGCTGGAAGAGCTTCTTGGCCTTAGCTGTCCCTTCAAGGAAAACATAGTCCTTGTACTCAGGTGCAGACTGCATGCGTCGACTGACAATGGGCCATGTCTCATTGTGGTTCTTCACAATTCGGTTGACCAGCCACTCATAGCGGTCTTTGGCTAAGGCAATCTGTTGACTCTGCTGTTTCAGTGCCTCAAAGTAAGGGATGATTTTGGGCTTTCCCCTACCCTTGTCTATTAGCTGAACCAGTGTAAGAAAGGCTAAGTCAACATTGACATTAGAGCGTGCTGATGTTTCTACCACCTGTAGGTTCTTCTTGGCTAGGGCAAAGGTGTGCGAGTCTTTAATATAGCGCTCAACTCCTTCATCACATTTGGTGAGAACCAGTACCACAGGTTTCTTTGTTTTGGCAAGCTGGTTGTACAGATTGGTAACAAACTTCATCTGGTCCTCAAAGCTACGATTCATACCCCTGCTAACATCCACACAGAGTAAGAAGCCATCCACCATAATCTTGCCTTCGGGCATCTGTTTCTGCTCAAAGTCCTGCTCCAGTCCCAGCTGATCTGTACAAAAGTACATTAGCTTCTCAGCCGAAGCCAGCTTGGCAGAAGCTGCCCTCTTGATGTAAGGCTGGAGTGCTGTGCTTCGGTGTGGCTGGAACGTCTGATCATCAATGAACTCTGTCTGCTCCACCACATTCATACGGCATTCTGGCCCTTCCTCCATCGTCCGCCCAGCCTCTCCCCAGAACAGGAAGTGGTCATTGTTCACAACACGGCCTCCAAAGTCACTGGTACTGAGAACGGAGGTATGGTCTAGGTGGAAGTCATCTGCACTTGGCCGGACAAAGCGGTTACACAGGCAAGACTTGCCCACACCACATTGGCCTTTCTCCTTCTCTGTGCCGGACAGGCCAACCACGACCAGGTTGTAGGTGGGTGCCCGGACATCTTGCTTTTTGGCCATCATTATCGCTGGCAGAGGTTCATCCTGCCATGCTGGCCGCTAGCTCTAGGGAGAGGAAAAGGCTGCCAGGGAAGGAGGGTTTCCATGCAAGAGGAGCTTACTGAGCTGCGGTTTGGTCCTGTATGATAGAGAGAGGGAGAGAGAGAAACAATGGGG
Source organism: Sander vitreus (assembly GCF_031162955.1). Taxonomy (NCBI): domain Eukaryota; kingdom Metazoa; phylum Chordata; class Actinopteri; order Perciformes; family Percidae; genus Sander; species Sander vitreus. The sequence continues at coordinate 14,215,119 of NC_135857.1, read as the reverse complement.
AGATATGATTAATCTACAGAAATACAGAAAAAAAAAAAACATTTCCATGACAAGCTTTATTATTAGGGAGCTATTGTGTCTCTCATCTTAATGTCTACTGTGTGCCTATGTGCTGTTAAGAATGTTTAATCTGTGATCCAATACTGCACTGAATGTTTCCTGAAAAGATTGAGGTCAGTGGCAAGGCTGCTGGAATGCTGCACATTACTTAACCCTGCTGTAGCTGCGTACAAGGCAACTTTTTACCCATTTAACTCATTTAATTTTTATACTGCCAGGACTGCACTGCTAACAGTGGTGCCTTCCACATTTCATTCCTATGTTCGACTCGGTATGTGTTTTGGCTTAATACCCGACATCTAACAGTATGGTTGCCCGTCTCACTGCCAATAGCAGTAGAATAAAGTTATGTGGGGTTTTCACTATCGCAGAAAACAGACACATGCACTAAAACACACACACACACACACACACACACACACACACACACACACACACCCCACCACACACTTGTGAAAATAGGCACACTAAGCTCCCTGCACCCCAAATGAAAGACACACACAAGAAGATGAAAGCAGATAAGTGTTCCAGAGCTAAAGTTACTAATTGGCCAACTAGGGAAAGCCATCTGCATTTTAAAAGGCTGCACTGCCTGTTGGCTGACTCGTCTTCATCAAAAACATGTTTTCCTACGTTACTAACTATACCACACTCTGCAAACAGATCAGAGTTGGCTGATGTACCATCACTAATGTCTCTACATATTTACCTACAGTAGTTGCAACAAATTGGTGCCATGCTATCAATAAATAGCACAGAAAAATAGATAGAAGCTAAGTTGACTGGCCAATTTATTCCATCAGTAGAGCTAAAAAATAATGAGAGAGAGAGAGAGAGAGAGAGAGAGAGAGAGAGAGAGAGAGAGAGACAGAGAGAGAGAGAGCACAATTTGTAAGGAACAAAAATCTTCCAAGACAGCCAACACACAGACTTGTTGTACAAGACCACCCCCTCCATGTCATAACTGAGGCATTAATGTAGTAAAACAGACATTAAAACCACTATTAATCATGAATAGCTCGTTTGACAGAGAGCACAAAAGCAGACAAAGCCTTCATTGCTGCTGAATTGAGTTTGTCAGACAACACAGAACTGTGGATGCATGAAGATGAACTTCAAAGCCCAACGCTGCTACACCAGAGGGGGAGACAATGAAAAGGAAATGGTAGGAAGAGTTAGAAACTCACTACAGTGGAACACACTGTAGACAAAAAGCAACCTCACACCTGCAGCGTATCAACTACTGCGTATACTGTACATTTCTGAGTTTTACTTGAAAGCTGAGTGCCACTAATCAAAGTTCAAAGCTACGGTTATGGAAAAGCCTTGAAACACTGAGTTTCACGAAAGCAAATCCCAATCAGGCTGTGAATTAACATTACAGAGACAGGTCCTCTCCAGTGCTGCACCAGGTATATAACCAGGTGCCAGCAGAAAAAGGAATCAGTATCAAAAAGAATGTGTTGTGTTTTGATATTTGTAGAAGAAACATCATGAAAAATGGATCAAGGCACCCTTAGAGATAGAACCAGTCTCTTTATTAATAAGGTGTGGTGTGTGTTGTGCTAAGCCAGACTTGCTGGTTGATACATTTCGAATAGGTACATGACCTGGGAATTATGGTTAATACAGTCTTTTCTCTCCAGACTCTCTTAGAAGTAGGTTTCCTGCATGTGTGTGTGTGTTTTGTCTGTATTTGCGTGTGCGCACAAGCTTATAATGATTTCTATTGTGTGCACCCACAAGCCTGTGATCACTGAACACATCCAGTTGGAAAACAGTGCAGTAAATACAGCCTTGACTAGATGAGAATAACTACACATGTGCTATCTACAGAGCTGGAGTCAGCAGGTTAAAAGTGCACCAGTGTCCTGACCTAGTCATGTTCACATTACAGAGCAGACAGGCCTCAACTACAATCAGCCACAAAAAAACATGACCCGCTGCCCCTGGGTATGGTCCACTAGCTAAACAGAACATGCATCTACATGATCCCTTTTGTGCGACACATTGACCAGGTTTACAGGCATACAAATGTGATGTGAAATCCATATAGTAAGTCGTTGACGTGTAGAAGAGCCTCAATTTATAACAGTTCTCACTAATTTCTATCATTTTACTTTAGTGCTATAACAATTATATTATGCAGATGTCATTAACTGTATTCTAAATTGTATACATTTTCTTTGGAGATCAACCAAAAAGGATTTTAGGTAGGTGTGTGGGCTCTGCTATTGCAAAGGTTGCTGTGAATTGCATCTTTGCACCGACTGAACTGTTGTGACATGCTCAAAATCGCTGCCTGCTGAGCTGACAGAGGGTGTTACATACAGATAAGTATGGAGGCCCTGGTGCAGACCCACAATAGCACAAATGACCTATATGAGACACACACACCTTTCTTATCCTATATAACACCCTGGTGATGAGCGTGTCATGTGTGAAATAGGTCATGTTTGTGACCAGTTGTGAGTGTGTCTGGATTAAATTAAGTCAAGCACTCCTAAAGTCCCTATGGACCTGGAGGCTAGCCAGGCCCAACACTCTCACAGATGCATTGCTAACATCTGCTTCACTGACCCCACCTATCTTTGAATGTTCGTATGCGTGTGCAGTGTATGTGAATCTACAAGTTCATACACATTTTGTGACAGTTAACTAACATATTCACTGCGGTAGAGAAGAGCTGAGGCATTTTTGTAACAACCACAAAAGGATTGGCTAACAAAAGAGAAACAATGCAGTTATCTTTTAATTTTTTTTCCTGGTGTGTCCAATTGACGCGTCAGTGCGAGGAGCAAACGGACAACTCAGAATTCAGTTTTAACTGATGTGAGGATGCACTGGTTTAAAACAGCATAATGGATAATGGAAGAAAATAAAATGCCTCATGAGACTGACTGCCATGCCCAACCCAAACTGACAGAAACATAGAATATATATGCAATGTATAATATATATTACAACTGCACATTTCAGCTTGTTTCAACAGCCTGTCTACTGTTCAGAATTTCAAACACAGTAGATCTAGTCATTTAGGAAATGCATTTCCCGTTTCCGCACACCAATAAAGACACCACTGCCTGAGCTAAACTAGCCTTAGTGCAGCAGTCCAGTTGTAGAGCACTCAGGCAGCCAGTCTCCCAGTTCACCCTGAGGCTTAGTGTCTGGTGCGCATGTCGGGCCACATACCACTGTCTCGAGGCCCAGGGCTGTTCAGGGCTAAGGCAGAGATAGGTTAGGGCCTGCATTGCATCTGCCTCTGACCCTAAAATTTGAAGGTAAGCAGAAAAGGAGAGGGAGAGAGAGTAGGAGAAGTGGAAGAGATGCAGGAAGGAGTGGAAGGCGTTGGGGGGGAGGAGACAGAGGGTAGGAAGTTAGTGCACATGGAGAGGATGGAGGTTTAGAGAAGAATGGGTATGAGGGGAAGGGGAGAGAGGTCAGTGGCCTGGGTCATGTGAGCTGCACATTGGAATCCCCTCAGGGAAGAGGGGCAGAGCATGATGAGGCCTGGATGAGTTAAGGGTCAGGGTCTGACTCGTCGCGTCACCACCCCCTCCCCTGCCTAATCACAAGCAGGACATACCCAAATACCACATCTCAATTTCCATGTTCCATTTCTCCTTCCTTTCTCGAACAAGCACTTGCCAATCTATCTATAACAGTCAAAACACTAAAGACAGCAAATCTCGCCTTGACTGAACCAGTCCTTTCTAGGTCACTGACTGTCTCAAGGACAAGAGAAGCCAAGGAAGATAGGATGCATCTGTAGGGTATTGGAGTGCAGCCTGAAGCTAATGCTAGGGTGGTAGGGCGTGAAGTTCCTCATAACACGTGCTACAAAGGGCAGCAGGGAAGAGACTGTGTTCACTGTCCATAAAGAGAGACCATGTAGCCTTCACAGGGTGGCTGCATTCCTTTCATTACAGAGCAAAGAAGAAGAGTCAGCCAAGGAGTAATTATCAAAACAGACCTGTTTTGATGTATCAAACAATCGCTTTGACATGTTAGCCTACATGGAGAGTGCGCATGGACTGAATGAGATAACCATACGTGTAAGCTGGATCTCAAACAGAGTAAGAGGAAAATCAAGAAAAGTAGTTGTGAGGGAACCTATAAATGTTGTTTGGAAGTGGAACACTGCAGGGATTCATTAATCTAATTTAATACAAAATGAGGGGCTGATATAAATCCAATTTAATTTATGTTGGGTTGCTTAGAGATATCCAGTGATGAAGTCATTTCCTCACACACAATGATGAAACTATCAGATAATCTTACTAAATGCCATGCGGTCCTTACTGAAAAACAGGGATAAACGCAGAAGCCCGCTTGCAAGGTTTCTGAGCAAGCCCTCCGGTTATAAAGTATTATACACTCAGGAAGGCTGGGAGTTGACGGAAACAAAGGTCATGAAATAGTCATGAAGCAGTGCGATGGTGACGATGACACAGAGGCAGCAGGGAATATCTCTCTCTCTCTCTCTCTCTCTCTCTCTCTCTCTCTGCCCTACCTTTGCTCCTGTCCAAAATTCCACTCCTTCTGCATGATGTAAGTCTGCAACCAGTTGTACTTCCGCTATGCTCTCCCTTGTGATTTTTCTGTCTCTCGTGCACTCACCCATAAACATTATCCTCATTGTATAGATTTCCCATCTCCATCTGTCAAGATGTTTTTTCCAACTCTTCCCTGTCTCCAACACTCTATCCCACACTCTTTCTCCCCCCACCCCTTTTATCCCACTCTCTGGAGACTTGTTGTCCATTAGTACAAAACTAGAGTTGTGGGCAGGGGATTGGCCTTTGGGATTTTGGGGGACAAGAGAAGCCAAGGCTGTGCCCCCTCAGGAGATAAGGGTATAAACATGCAGATGAATGTACAGAAAAAAAACTGGGATGATAAATATGACGTCAATGCTGATGAAGACGGTCCAAAATGTAATGCAAATATATAGCTCATAACCACTGATGCACAAACAGGCATACACAATTACTCCAAAAGAAAAGAGGTAAAAATCTGCCTACACACACTACATTTAACACACTTGAAGTGCTCTGTGGTGCAGTCAGTTTCAACAAAAGTCATTTGTCCCGTTCACATCTATCACTCACCTAACAGAAATACAAATATCCTCACAGTTTCCATCAACTGCATGTGTGCACGCACCAACAGAAAACATAAATATCGCAATCGCTACATTGCTAATGCGTTTCACATGTGGCCAACCAACACCAACCAAAACACATGAACAAATCCAACAGTAATGAATTACTCCTATAAGAAGAAAATACTAAGACTAACTACAAAAGCTCAGCATGGCCTGAGTGTCATGTGTTATGTTATACAAAATGCATTATCTGCACACAAACACAGAAATATTAGCGCAGTCCCCAAACAGCCATCACATATCCAGGTCCTGATCCAGGAGAGGTGATCAATTGTGACTGGGATTATGGACACGCTGGATTAGCTATGGCTATTTGCATCTTTCCATTTGCAGGATCACAAGTGGCGCAGTCTGTGCATTAGCATGATCTGATGGCATGGTGATATAACCAAATAAAAATGTCCAAGATAACAAACCCCGCTGTGGCTGCTCTTATCACACTGACACATATATGTTCATTAAAGTGCTCATATTGTGCTTTTTGGCTTTTCCCCTTTGCTTTATTGTGTTATATATCGTTTTTGTGCACATTATAGGTTTACAAAGTGAAAAAGCCCAAAGTCCACCCCAAAGGGACTTACCATCTCCAACAGAAAACACTGTTCACAAACTGCTCCAAACAGCTCTATTGTAGTCCAGCCTTTACTTCCGTGACAAACGTGCCACTTTGTAACACACGTTATAATGCTCGCCTAGCTGCTAGCACAGCACACTCTCATACTCTGCTTCTGACTGGCTAGCAGTGCTTACTTAGCTACTGCGCATGTGTGACTCCCAACAAAGTTGGTACAGAAGTGAGATGTCTCACTCTGTAGCTAAAACAGAGAGCTCAACACACAGGGTGAAAAGAGGAGCTGCAGCAATGTGCAGTACAACAAAACTATGGTGTTTTATGAAAATTAAACCATGTAAACCTATTCTGATATAACCTCTAAATACAATTATGAACCTGAAAATGAGCATAATATGAGCACTTTAAGTAAATTATTAGCTATTCCATATCTTCTAATACTGCTCAAATTTAGATACAGCTTATGTTCTTTATCCCACACGTCTGCTATGACCTATGTTATGTATTATAGTTTTTAGTAACCTAAAGTGCAACTGCCATCTAGCCAGGCCATAAGCTCATTTCCATTTCCTCCCTCCGCCTGGCACTGCAGAAACAGAGGGCCGGTTGCTGACGGACCCGCTGTGGAAAGAGGAGGACAGACAGACAGAGGGAGGAAGGATGCAGGATAAGAGGGCCAAAGAACAAACACTGACAACAAACAACGATTGAGAATGCAGCATATCGGGAATACGGAAGAGGTCAGAGAAGACCATATTCACAGCCTAATCTGAAATTCAAGACTAAAACTGAACAGTTCAAGGAGCGGAGACAGAGGAAAGAGCAAGGTTTAAGTCAGATAAAGAAAGGATCTTGGAAGAATGGACAGCCCATTTGGAAAGCGGAAGGAAAGAGCGGTAAGGGCAGAGAAGGAGTGTGTCACTGTGGTTCAACCTCTTCAACAGCGCCAGAAGGCCTCTCTGATAGCACAGCTAAATATAATGTGCTGGAAACATGGAAAATGACAGATATAAATTTGAACTACCACTACCACCACATAAAATGGCTCATACAAAAACACAAACACGTGCAACATTGCACTCGCAGTGCCATACCTTCTTCAATGATAAGGTCAGTTCTCTTCAAGCTGACAGCAAGCGAGTGAAAGTGAGAGGCCACAGTGTTTCTGCAGCCACCACTTTGCTTCTATGACCTTTACGCAAGTTTGCTGTGAAGTTATATTTGATAATAATTATAATTTATACTTTATTAATCCCGCAAGGGAAATTACAATGTTTTCACTGTTGTTGTTATTGTTATTATTATTATTATTATTATTATTATTACACACAGGCCTGAATTACACACACATGCTTAGTACCTATACATGCACTAATGGAGCGATGTCAGAGTGAGGGGACTGCCCATGGAAAGGCGCCCCGAGCAGTTGGGGGTTCAGTGCCTTGCTCAAGAGCACCTTGGCAGTGCCCAGGAGGTGAAGGTTATTTCACTCACCAAGCTTAATTAGCTTCATTTTAAAATGATCTTGTTCAAGTTCACATAAGGTAATAATTAATTTCTCTATGACGCAGACGTCGATTAGATGTTTTGTTGATCGATAGTAGATTAACTGGTCTGCTGTTTAATTCATTTATCGAGCAAAAGTGCTGAACATCTCTGCTTCTCCATGGGGGCTTTGCTGCTTGTCCTCGGTTTTATATATTGTAAATGTAATTATTTTTTGAAATGTTGGTCAGAAAAAAAGTTGGGCAACTTTTTTGATAATCACTTTGTATAACAGACCGAATAATCCATAATAAAAATGCAGCGTAGGTGACTGGCATTTGGGGGACCAAACACTGAAAGTTGTGTACTTGCATGCACTTTGGTACATGGAAACATTTGCTCCAGAAATTCCCTGTTCAACAGGCTACACAACATAAACAACAACAAGTGTTGCTTAACATGCACGGTCAGAAAGACAGACAAGCCTGTGTTTTCCTTTGGCACAAAACCTCATCTGTGGGCCTATGCTCTCCCTCCCACTTAATTCCCTCTGCCAGGCATGAACTGCCTCCTCATTTCTTTCAATGCCCCCTGGCCCTTGTCTAATTCTCCCTATATTTCCTGACTTCCTCCATCTTTGCATGTCTCTGCTGTGCTCCGTCTCTCTCTCAGCTCTGTCTTCTCCTGCAGTGGTACCTAACCTCGCAGCCCAGCCCCTGTCAGACGAGCAGACTGTCTCCTGGCGTTATTAGCATGCATCTGATCCCTGCTCCCCTGCTAGAAGGCTTGTCAGCATCAGCACAACTGTATACACACATTCAGACATCCAATACAGCTGCTCTGTCCTTCCAGCCAAACCCGATGCAACAGCACAAACAAACAGCTACAACACACACACACACACACACACACTTAAATGCGACAGCATTTTGCGCTCTTCTTAGAGGAGGGGGATTTGGCGGAGGGGCTTCAAACCCAGCTGCTAATCTTCCACCTGAATGAGCCTCCAATTCTGACTGCTAGGGTAACTGGTTTGACAGCAATGGTGTGTGTTTGTCTCCTTTCAGAACTGGGGTTGCCCTTCATCTTTCAATACCGAGGGCTGGTTATTAATTGATGAATATTTTCATACCTATGCAGGTTTTTCAAACAAAACAAAAGTTTTACATTTAGTCTGTGTTAATGTGTTCATGTCTTGGTGCATTAGTGTAAACTGAAAATTGCTTCCAGCACATCCTCTCTGTTAACATATAAAATCAGACCGTGCATAATAGATTTCCTCTATAAAAGAGCCTGTAAACCAGAAAAAGGAGTTGTGCTTTCGTACTGCTGAAGGGATAGTACAGCTGAAAAGTTGCTGAACAGAAACTTTCCTATCTTTATTTCCTGACTGACTACCTTAGATAAATCTGCACTCTGACCTCTGGGTGGAGAGGCTTCATGTAGAAAGAGAATGTCTTGATAAAACACAATTTCACATTTCTTAAATTTTCAATAACTCGATTCAGTGACTTGCACTTATTCAAAACCACAATTCCACACCCAGGCATGAGAAAGCCATCTACATAAAACACTAATTTGTAAGCGACAGATCCACTGCTGGCATTACCTTCAATTTAATTGTCATTATTAACCCATTTATAGTGGAGCGCTCATCCTTTGCTAGAGTCGCTGTCTAATAGATGGGCTGGGTGTGTTTTCCAGATGGTGACTAAGATGGGAAAGCTGTGCACGCTCGCAGAGCGATGCTGCTGCCACCAGAGTTTACGTTTTATCACTTGTTTTGTCTTACTATGACAGAAAGTTTCCATCGTGCAGCTTATGGGCTGAGTTCACCTGTGTTTTCTGTATCCCCTGCATCCTGCTTTACTGTATACGGGTAGTGGAAGGATAGGGGAGAATGGCTAGTGCAAAATGGCTGCTGCTGGGATATGACTTCAAAAACCAGTTGCCTAAATATACACTAGCATATTTCATTTGCAATAATTTAGATGTGGTGGTACTAGGGGTGCAAGATATATCGACTCAATATCGTTATCGCAATATATCGAAAGTGTCGCAATAAGTATGCAATATTTTGTTTATTTTGTGGCGCGCTGAGTTGGCTGTGTGGCTTACTTGTGTTTGATTTAGAGCCCGCTTGAAACACTATAATGATCATGTTTCATTGGCCAGTTGCCGTGCCACTTGCACATGTTCGTACACGTCAGTGCACGGGTCCACTACGTGACAAACCCTATGTAGCGCACCACGTGTGTGCATATTTCGAGAGAGTGACAGCGTCAGTGAAGAAATAGAGACAACAAAACGGAACGAATCAGAGAAGCGGAAGACAAGTTGTGTCCTGTTCTCTTTAATTATTTTATACTGTACAACCAGTAAAACATGTCCTGTTCTGTACACATGGTCGTTATTTATCTATTCATGTTGTACCAGTCCAATATGACAGTCAGTTGAAATAAACCTTGTGTTGTAAGAACACTTGTTTTATTTGTTATGAATCTATTTTGATGCGTTTTCCCATAACCTGTCATTTTACATATGTTTAAAAATATTGAAATTAATATTGATATCGCAATATTCATAATCAATATCACATTTTGTCAATATCGTGCAACCCTAGGTGGTACCCCAGTAGCTAGGAAAATTCTCTATTTGGTAAACAACTCCCAAAATAAATAGAAATATGATCTGCACATGATGAGCACAATTAGCCATAACTGTAACTTAGGCTCACATAGGTACAAATCAATTAGAGAGCCATTAACAGGGTTCGTACATACATACTAATACATAGTCAAAATTATTTAGCGTTTTTATCACATTCAAAGAGATAATGCTATAAACAGCCAAATTGTGTTTCGTAATAGCAGAAGGATCAAATATTTAAGCAAAACACAAGTTTTATTTTTCAAAATGTATCACTGACTGGCTAGTAGACTTTGCTTGCTATCTAACCTGCCTGAGTCAATGTAAAAACAATTACCCCAAACAAAATCACTCGACAGGTTCACTTCACTAACCCTGAATTATCGCCTTTAAAATGTTTAATCTCTTCATTGTTCATAACATACAGTAAGACAGCTATGGAGAGTAGCACTGAGTGGGAGGATTTGAGCCAAATGACATGCAGCTGGGTGTCAGTGTCAAATCAGACTAAATCCAGGAAAGCAGTTGCTGCACCCTCTTAGATTTTGCTCAAAGTTTATGCTACCCTTAATGTCAGTCTTTTCACACTTTTTTCCAATACAAACTTGTAATGGTTCAGTCATATTGATGCGTTTGTCTTCCACCCTACAAAGTTTGGGCTGCATATGAATAATAATTTTCATTATATTAATGTCCAAATATTGCTTCCCAGATAAAACTGAAGTAATTTCAAGGGCTGAAAATATGAAGACATAGGATTTGAACAGAAATATTGTACAGGCCTTGGTTTTGGGACACATTCTTGATATAGACATGGTTTGAATAAAATCTGAGACCGTACAACAACAACAACAACCTGTAATTCCATTTTAACCCAATAGACTGACAGTGCACAGGCACCTGCCTGATTTTTTTTTTTTTTATTTCATTGCCAAGACATATACATTTATCTACTGGAATAGAGCAGTGTAAATATTGCATAAGGCCATCCTCAACCTTACAGTAGGCTACTTGTATCGTATGAAACTCCATCTGACACAATTTCTGTTCAGCAGTCAACGATTGTTGTTATGCACTGGGCTAACGTTTGCAGGTTTTAATTTGCGGGTAGTTAACGTTACAGTTACTGTTATGTAACTTTGGCTATGTTCACTGCATATTCCACAAATGAACGTGCCATAACGGACATGCAATACTAATGTAAGGTATGTATGTGAGGTATTATTATTTATAAAGCAACACAACAATTTGCCTTCTGAGCAGCACTCAGGATATAAGGATAATGTTGCTTAAGTCTTTCCATCTGGGCTTGTAACCCCAAGGCTTTGTATATAATCAGGTGTTATGATCCCAACAGGGAGATCTACCAGAGATCACCCAAACTGTTACTAGGTGACAGATGGCCACCACATACACGCAGAAACACCCAGACTCAACCTACAGCATATACTCCGGCGTAGACAGGGCACGTTCTCATCTCATACATACACACACACACACACACACACACACACACACACACACACACACACATTATACACACATTATACACACACACACACCCCCCTTCTAACTTGGCCGCTCTCTTAAGCAAAAGTTTAAATAAACTAATTATTTTTTGTCTCTTCTTAGTCAAGAAAAAAGTTCAGGCGCTGCTGAATCTTGAGACCAATTAAATCTGAAAATGACAGGAATGAAGGGGACAAGGATGGGCCGAGAGGGAAATGGAAGATAAATATAAACCAATTTCTACAGAATGCTGGAGAGTGTAAGCTCAGAAACAGTGTTGGCTGTGAAAATGCATATTCCAGCAGCTACGGTAAATCAATGCGAGGCTGTGAATGCTGCACGGTTTGTGGTCTGTTCTTGTCATGTTCTCATGCGTGGAACCTAGGTGCTAATGGGCTGGCCTGAGCAGGAGTATCCTTTTAGCGTCATCGCACCGTGCAAGTAGCACAAGAAGACAAGCTAGTCAATAGGTGCCACTTTCACTCGCATCTCCAGTCAATCCCCTCAATCCTTCCCTGCCATGTAGAAGGCTAATAAAGCAGCCAGCAGTAATAAAAAGGTACGCCTGGACACTGCAATGCCAAGTGCTTTTGACAGGCTCTCCGATAGTTAAAGGCACAGATTCAGACAATAGTTGGAGACAGAAAATCTCAATACTGGCTTTGTTTGTGTAATTCTTTTTTCTTTAAATTGAATGCTATTTGTACCCACAAACTGATCGATTGAGCTAGCGATGGCAGCGAGAAATGGCTCATTATATTAAAATGGATTTGAAAACTACAAGTGTTTTTTGAAGGCTTGTATTATTTTGTAGAGACCAGAGCAAAATTGGCTTTTTCATTTTGAGTGGCGCAAAGAGAAATAGATTATTTTCCATCAAATGCAACCTTTCAAGAACTTGGGTGGCCCGACGCTAGGAAAAACAGATGAAATGAGCCAACCAAAAGAACAAAAAGTGTGAGGAGAGTGTCTGAAATTGTAAATGAGGCACTGACAAATATTAAGAGAGAACGTGAAGAGTTTTCAGCAAAGTGAGGTAAGAAGGGGAGAAAGAGAGAGTCTGGGGGAGGAGAGGAGGAGGTTAACACAAGCAGCTTCTGGTAAGTGTTTAGCACTTGCGGTTTGCTAATGGTACACAGACAAGGCTACTTTAAGGTTGCTCATCTGCAATTCTTGCTGCTGCCGCCTGACAAGCCTCAACATGAAAGAAATAAGCCACTGTTAAGGAGAGACAACCACTTTCTCTACCTCTTTGCCCTCCACCTCCCCCACACCGCTGCCATTCAGTTTTTATGCTCCTGTCATTTTCCCCTTAACATTGCTCTCTCATCTCTTTTTGCTCTGTCATCGTGTCATCCGTCATCACACCTCGCCATCTAAAAGTACAGTGGCATCATACTGCATCCTAGGAACAGGATAACCTTACAAAGGGAGACGATTGCTTGACACACACACTAAATCAGCCAGTGAGGCAGCTCAAAGAAAAGGTACACAGCACGCTAAAAGAAAAGGATGACACGGGGGAAAAAGAATGAAAAGCCCCAGAATGAAGTGGAGGACCGCTGCCAAAGATGGGTGAGTCACTGCAGAGAGAAAAAAAAAGCTAATGATACAATTGAAAACACCTGAACCTGCCACAGTGTAAATTAAAGATAATGACTTTTTACTGGTTACCACAGTAACCAACTGTTGGCACAAAGGCAGATGGCTGCAGAGGCTTCACCCCAACCCCCCCCCCCCAGAACCTGTCTCCCCTCCCTTCTTCCTGTGTAGCTTTCATTTTTTTCCAAGAGCTTTACTCTCTCTTTCTGCCCTCCCACAAGCTCCACCAAAGTGCAATTCATGCAGAGGCAATATAAAGCTAAACAAATAAATCATTCCCATGCTTTAATAACCACCAACTAAAAAATCCTCTTCTATGTCTTTTCTGTAGCATGAACTGAACCGGATTCAGGTGCACAGATGAAGGAAATGAGATTGAAAAGTGGCGAGAAGGCTTAAATACAGTATATCTCCTATGGTCTAATGTAGCTTGTAAGTTCGAACAGAGTATGAATATGTAAACACGTCACCTTTAACACTATTAAAGCAGTGCACATGTGGGAGTGTCACCCCTGAGCTCCTTCTGCAGCCTGAGTGGAGGAAGCTGACAGGCTCTGGGGCAGCTTGTCTAGTGGTTACAGGGGTTGTGCTTGGTCATCCATTTTAAATCAGTCTCCAGACAGACACTGAAGTACCATTACATCTCAAAACTTTGCTGCTCTGTACTGATCTGCCTGCAGCTGCAGCAGTATTAGGGCCCAAGGCCGAGCTCTGCCTGCCGAGGCTCACTTAGTGATGTCCACTGCCGTGTTGGTCCCATCTACTGTACATCACAGTCAGTGGAATGCAGCCTTGCAGGGTAAGAGTCAAGCTTTTACCACAGTAAGATAAATACTTTGCAGAGTGAAGGGTATTTTGTAATTGTGTCCTTGTACAACCATAAAGCTACTTTTTTAATCTCCCTCTTGCTTTCTTCTTTTACATGCATGGTTATTCTGTAGTAACTGGAGTACTGTGAATACACTTGTTCTCTCATTATAAAATAATGCTTGTACTTTTGGAGTTATGGGAAATAGAACTGACAGGACAACTGATATACAACAATAAAAAAAAAAATGCTTTTTTTCACAGTTTTGCGCTATAGCAAGCCAAAAAATCAGTTTTAATATCAGACTGGAAGTCAGGGGAAACAACTTGTGATTTCACATTTCGGTTTGTGTACAGATTAAAATAAAGAGGAAGCAACATGTTAATCACTAACTTTATAAGCACCAGTAAGCATTTTGGGAACTTGTATAAGCTAATCACCCCCAGGCTCCAGCTCCATAATTGTCACACCGATATTAGAGTGATATCGATCTTTTCATCGAAGTCTCAACAAGAAAGCAAATAAGGGTATTTCCCAAAAAGTCAAACTATTCATTGAATATTGCATATATCTCATATGTGCAACATATATCAATGATTCTGAACAATATAGTTATGCCACAGTAATTCTATATAGGCCTAAGATAAAACTAGCTGAACAGTTAAATGCTTTATGTTCAGTCAGTCCAGCCTTAAGTGGACAGTTATTTCTTCCTGTGCTAGAGAGGGCAGCTGAAGGCCACCAGCCATGAGAGGCTGCAGACTAGAGAAGTCTGAAGCTACACTCTGCAATGCTGTACAAATTGTTAAAATATGATCAATGTAATGGCAGACCATAAGCATAGATGCAGCCATATAGAAAAAGAAAATCGATCATGACCTCTGTTGACCTCCTCTTCCTTTCTAAAAGTTACATATGTATTATATTATTTATTCATCTTGAAACTAGTTTCTATGCCGTGCCAAGTCTGACCCTGTTCCCTCTGCAGGCCTGGAGAAAGAAAATGTCTCAGGAAAAGGCAGCGGGTGAGAATTCTCACTGCTGAAACAGGAAAGAGCCAGGTTGGATTTTAAAGCAGTTCTCTTGGCCCTAATCCAAGTGTTAACCCCCCTACCTCCCACTCCATGAAAACACACACACACACACACACACACACACACACACACAGACACACACACACACACACACACACACACCCCTCTACACTAAGCGTTAATGCCAAGTCTCCTTTGCACTATTCCCTTCCTTTCCATCTATCCATCCCATTTCTTCACTCTGATTGGCACTGTTGCTCCTCACTACCTCATATCCCAGGGTTCTCGTATGAGCCCACTGGCCAATCAGATTCGCTGATATGTTTCCAAATTCTCTCTGACAACAGAGGCCAGAGCAAGGCAAAACAAGAATCCCTGCCTCTACTACCCTTTCTCTAAAAAACAGATACAAGCATTAAACTAAACTTACATATTCTGCTAACATAAAAAACACATTATCAAATATGTGGTGTATAAACATAAATGATTTACATTAAATATGATGACAGGTATGTTATACTGTGAATCATTAATTTACTGTTTATACAAAAGAAATAGATGCTTCATGGGAGAAATCCTGCTGAACAATTACAAATAATATCCGCTCTAAACTATTAAGTATCTATATATTGCTCATAAATGCTAAATATGATTAAAGTAAAGTCTTTTTCAACAAAAAATATGGACAAAAAACCTGTTTAAAGGTTGGTGCTGTCGCCTGCGACCGGAGAAACACGTACTTTATACGTCTTATTTAATATCTCCAGATCAATACAGTATAGAAACTTACTTTTTTTTTGTTTAGAAGCATAGAAATGCGCCGTTTTAACGAGGTCCTCTGACAATTGTAGCCCATCCAGAAACTTTTTTTAATCCATCATGGAATTACAGTGTCTTTGTAACATAAATAAATCCTAATTATGAATCCAAAAATCAACTTGTGCATGTTCCGTTTGCTTCGCGAGCTTTGGACCGATCGTCTCGCCGTAGCTTTAGCTTGTTAACAGAACACTAGCCCTTTCTAAAGAGGTCTTCGGTGTCTTCACAGCCCTTCCAGAAGCTTAGAAATCGGGCTGGGAAGACGGGGACTTTTCTTTTTAAAGATTATTTTTTGGGGCTTTTCCCTTTATTATAGTGACAGTGGATAGACACGAAAGGGGGAGAGAGATGGGGGATGACACGCAGCAAAGGGCAGCAGGTCGGATTCTAACCCGGGCCGCTGCAGGACTCAGCCAACATGGGGCGAACGCTCCTACTGGGTGTGCTAGAGGCCGCCCCGACGGACACTTTTCTGAGACTTTGCACAATAATTCCAGAGCGATAAATCCACGATTGAACAGCCATTTACTGTGTTTAGTCATCTTTTTGTACCAAAAAACAATGTTTTCATGTTAGCCAGCTGCCATCTTTGAAAAGGGCACTTTGACCAACAGCTGGCTCGTGCAATCACATCAACTTGATTGTGCATAACAGGGTTAAGGTTATACAAGCAATAATACATGAGGAGACCAGGCAAACCAAATATGGGAAAAATGGCTTAGACCTCAGAGGGTTAAAGAGCTGTTATGGCCCTGTGAGACTATCATGACTTGCAGAAATAAAATAAAAAAGATGTTTCGGTCTCCAAAACTTCCAATTCACAGCACAGGGCCAATATTACTGCAGCCCCTGTGCTTAAGAGTGTTTCAGATGCAATACCAGTCTCTTTAAGTGCTGACGTCATCATAAATAACGTGATCCTCACAAAGACACACAAATGCGCACAACGAACTAGGCGTACCATCTTTAAGCCTTTCTAATCCTAGATCTCAGACAATGGAGGGGGCCACTCACACAGTCCTACACACCCCACCTGTCCCCCTGAAGATGCAGGTCTGTCTGTTGATGAGCGCAGTCTAAGGTCATTACTGCGATTGTCGTGTGAAAGTAAAGAGGGATTATTTCGCCAGCGTCCACTCAAAACACATCAGGGGACTTAAGGTTCCTTCTTTTGTCTTTATCTCTCTCTGTCTCTCACAATCTCTCCGGCTCACTTTGCTTCTTATTCTCTCTCTCTCCTGTCTCCATGGGGATTTGAACAGAAGGGTGGAGGAGGGGGAGGGAGTGCGAGCCAGTCAACAAGTTTTTTTTTTATATCAAGAGATAAAAGGAAGTGTGTGTGTGTGAGTGGCATGTGCAAAGCCTCGACAGGCACAGTGACCAAATGACCTCGAATGGGCTCACTCATAAAGCCAACCTACATAGTAGGGGGGCACAACCAAACATCCTAATGTGATAAAATCTACTGGGAGGAAGAGATAGGGGAAAGAAATACTGGATAGAAAGGAATAAACGAATTAAGCCAGATAAAGCCTTGTTCCTATTGCACTCTGGAGACTTGCTGCCATGGTGGTATAAAATGGTTGAGAGGAAGAGAAAGCTTTAAAAAAGGCCCTTGGAAGTGAAAGAAAGGGAAAGTGGCAAGCTGAGTCATACACTGAAACCTACTATTACGGCTATTCACAACTTTATTACAGAGAAAAGATTCATTTAGAAAAGTCTACACGGCAGCCAGACAACATTTCTCCAACTTTTCTAGTTATAAACAACATTGATTTAATTATCAGCTCATAGAATACAATAACCTTTAAAATCCTTCAGTGACAGTAGCAGCAGACTGCTCCTGGCTTCCATCCCACAATCCACTCTGATGTTTAGGTTTTCAAGTGAGGCTCTTGCCTCAGTAGAAACAACATATGATAGACGCTAAATCAAAGTCTTGGCACAATCAGGGGAGTATGGTAATGAATGAGCAGAATTAAATAAGAAGAATTTAAAGATAAATGACACAGCGAGGAACAGCGAGGCCAATTTAAACACAATCTGACATTGTCCAGACTTGTAAATATTGCCCTGTTTAAATAACTCTACTATTCTTTCTGCGCTGCCTATTAAACCTTATCCCTTCATCTCCCCATTAACTGGCCTGTCAGGCCAGTCTGTTTGCTGGGCTGGTCTACACAATGACAAGTTTACCTCCAGTCAGATTCCCATTTAGATCCCTGAATAAGCACATGGAGGTGAGTGTGTGTGTGTGTGTGTGTGTGTGTGTGTGTGTGTGTGTGTGTGTGTGTGTGTGTCCAACAATAACAAAGCCTTGCTGTAATTTTGTTATCACCTGTGTTGCTAAATCAGTTAGTTTCGTGTTACTCTTCTCTCTCACCTTCTCACAGCATCATCCTTGGAAATGAACATGGTAGTGAGGAAAATGACAGGTCTCCTGTACTGTAATAATGTGTCATATACAGTAGATATGGAGCATTTACACACGCTTCATTCAAACAAAATCGTGTAAGACATGCAAATTATGTATCAAGCTATCCTCCGCCTGCTACACAAAGACACCAGCATGTTGAAATCCAAGGACATTAACAGGATGTTGAAGAACCCGGAGCATGGGGAGCACACAAAATCTTTGGATTGGGTATTGTTGGAAGGCAGTGGTGCAGTGCCTCTTCAGTCATGTTCGACAGGCTTTTAATATCTTTGCCACAGTGGTGGTTAAGCCAAAAGTGAAAAAATTATATAATGATACACAATTAAGGGCCACCTGATTTCCAGAGACAGTTTAGTATGTAGGCTGTGGCACAGATGACTTTATATAGGCTACATCATGTGCCACATGACAAAAGAGCAGAAAAGTCTGCATCATAGCACTTAACCTGCCAAAGATTAGGAGGCTCTGCATCCTTGGTTTCACAAAACTACATTTTCAAGGTCTGCTCGACAGAAAGTGCCTGCTTTGGAGAAAGTGGCTGGCAAACAAAAAATACCTCTATAGGGCATGAGTCTACATCGATAAGGAGTTTCAATAAACTGGACTTCAACTCTACACAGCATCATTCGAAACATTCCCAGCATCGCCCTGAGACACCACGAGTGATGCATCCCTATTGGCTCTCCTAGAAACCAGAGCACATTACGTTTCCTTTAGAGCTGTCCACATATGGGTAATCTTCCATATAAAATGTTGTCAGTGGTGTTACAGACAACTGTATTTATTTCCTCAGATGCAGAATGCAACAGCTCTGACCACATGACTTTACTGCTGAGACAGAGTAAACATAAGCCAAGATGGTGCAATCCCAGATTTGACTGTCCAAACTGTGGCCAATAAAACAAAGATTTTGGGATCAGTCAAACCCAACCAACAACCAAAGCATATCATTCCATGTTTGTCCCTCTGAGTGTTCGTTGGTTAGCCATGGTAATTGTGTCCAACTGTTCTTTTATTCATTTTTTTGTTTTCGGAATCCATAATGTTACAAAACATGATACATTTATTTTAAGCTCATACATTCCATATTGCATAGTTAAGGATTTAGCCTTTATAAAATATTCCTGGAGCACATTTTAAGAGAAAACCATTCGTATAATGTTAAAGTAAATGTGTGTAAAATTGAGTATAGTACATGCTCTATGGAAGTTATCAAGTAGTCACATCGTAAGTGTTTGGTCAAAATAGGGCCACAATACTCCCTCAAGGTTCGACATTTTTTTTTTATTGCATCCCAGACAGACCTGCATCCATGCCCACTGAACACAAATCACAACCCAATTTATTTGCATAAAGGACGGCAAAAATTCTCTACAGCTTTTCTCATACAAGTGTGTAATGTGGTGTGCATACTCTGCGTGTCTTCTAAAAGAAATTCCAGTGGGACCAAATATCCATGTATAGAACAGAAGGAAAAAAAATAGACCTCCACACTCAGTATGGGTTTTCTGGTATTACACTGTTATCTGTAAACCATACAGCCAAGTCTACTGGAAGGCAAATTTATGCGCACACGTCACAGTATCATGAATGTGTCCGTAGGCAAATTACTCTGCTTCTGCTTTGACAGCATTTTCTCAGAGGAGCCCACTGCTCACATGCTGACATATCTACACGCTGGCAGAGGAGACACCCTCTCTTTCCGACTGCAAGCCAAAGACACACACACCCAAAGACACACACACACACACAGAAACACACACAGATAATTATTCATGCAAATGAAGCTATTTCATCTGATGCAGGGGATGTGTCTCATGTGACATCCACACAGGTGCATGACATGTTTCAGACAAAGATGAGGAACTCAACACATGGCTTATACACATCACTCAAATGTCCTACGCTCGGACACACCACACATGCAGAGCTTGTGGTATAATAGGAGAACAGGCAACATAAAGACAGCACAAAGGCAGCTGGACCTGATTGGTGACAACACTCCCATTCATCACCATGCCCGTGGAGACTCTACATCCCTCCACAGTGACAGCAGTCAGCAACACACACACACACACACACACACACACACACACACACACACACAACAAAAGCCCATGTCAGCATCACCACCACCAATCGGTTGGTTACTTGTGTTATGTGCGAGTGTGTGTACGCGCCAGTATCCACATATATTATTCATTTGCATGCGAGCACATGAACAAAGTGTCTCTGGTAGGAGAGATAAGGGGCTTCTTTATTTCAGTCTTTCGCTTGTGTGTGAATGAATGTGTGCATGTGTGTGTTCTTCCAGTCGTCTTTTAAACAGACCATTTGTTAAAAAGGGAGGATTGGAAACATATAGAGATACCAATAAGGGAAGCAAGAGGGTTTCTAGGACAAGGAAAAATAGAGGAGGCAGAAAAGAGGAATCACTTATAGGACAGAGGAATACGAGAAAGTGAGAAGAGAAAGGCACTGTAGGGGTAAGTAAGGCTCAGAGATGGTAAAGAAGGAGCTCAATGGGGCTTATCGTTGTCATATTTTCATTTTAGTATACAGCCTTGAATTTATCAAAAGAGATTTGCAGAATTCAGGCACATCCGGTACAAGAAATCATGGCAGATTTGCCTTCCCAGTCTAGCCCACCACCAGTACTTAGCATTAATCCACCCCATCAGTGCTAACAAGCCAATACTGTCAACACTCACAGTGGGTTTTATTCCATCTACAACGCAATCTGCTTCCAGAAAACATAACACACACGCTGGCACAGGCATACAGAATTACACATTATATTAAAAGTTCATAAATAAGGGTTTTGGAATGCCTGATCGAGTGGCACTATCCATGGTATTGTGGATTCAATTCTTGCATGTTTTGTCTTGTATGATCAAAAAACATCCCCCCTCTGCTTTTTTCACAAATCGCACCCTGGACATTTAGAGACAATATGGTAGGGCTGAATGATTAATTGATTTTATATCAAAATCATAAATTGAAAGAGTGCGATTTTCATGTAGCAAGAGCCACAATTTTAATTCTAACTTACATAATTAACAGCGTCCTAACAAGCAAGTAAAAGTTTAAGCCAGCTATTTCACAGGCTACAAAGACAACTGTCACCAGCAAATTATTCCACTGTAGCCCATTATTGTTAATTGAATGAGTTGTCAAAACAACAAAATGTACTGTACTATAACTCTGTATAATAAAAAAATAAATTAAAAATTAAAAAAAGAGGTGCCCCTCTTTTTTTACTATTCAGAAGACCAACAGAGCAGCACATTCTTCTCTTTTTCATCTCGGCCTTTTTTCTTGTGCTTTTCACATTATATCACAGGTCCAAACAAGTCCACCAGAAAAAGAAAAGAACAACAACTTTACCCCTCTCCGCATACCAGACATGCACATATATCCATTATACATAGTCAGACATCGATAAAAAGGAAAATAAGTAACACAAATAAATTTAAATGATAGAGAAATTGTCAGCTTCCATATCCTCAACAATGTTAAAAAAAAGGCTGCTAAATAGTGTGAGATTTCCAAGTAGATGCTCTGACAGTACATCTAATCTTAGCTAGTTTAAGATGGAACATGACTGCCCTGATCCAATGACTATATGTTGGTGAAATAGGTTCTTTCCATTTAAACAATATCAGTTTCCTGGCCCAGGAGAACACAGAAGGCCAACATGCTCCTACCTACTGAGAGTAGCGTCCTAGCTACGTCTTTTTCTACATAAGATATTAGTAAATGCCTTACGTCAATTTAGATATGTAGCTAGCAGGTAGTTGTCAAGTATAAATGACAGAAATTAAAACCTTTTGGAAAATCACATCTTTTTTATCCATTCTTAAAAGAATTCAAAGTTGTGAATTAAGGAACATTAATTATTAGTTAAAACAGCTATGAAAATCGCAATATCGGTCAGAAAAATCGCAATCAGTTTGAAATCTTTCTAAAATCAGGCTAATAGATTTTCTAAAAGAACTTTGCTCCTGCTCCTAGAGGTTGACAGAAAAGCTGTATTTGGCGAACAATTCTGAAACTGTATGCACGTGCAGACACATAGAGAAACTACTGCACAGACAGCCTTCCATATTTTACAAGAAAAGCCATTAATGCATGCATGTATTAAAGTGGTGCAGTCCAGGGATTAAGGGATTTGTCGTATCTGAGTATTAACTCAAGTTTTCAAGCACAAAATCTCAGGCTGCTATCTTGTAGGCTGAAACAAAAATGGTACACTAACTGTATGAATAATAGTGCGCACGCACAAGCACACGCATACCCACACATGAAAGTCGGTCAATTAATGGGAGGGGGCAGGCTGACTAGCAGGTGCTGTTTTGGTGGAAGATATGGCTTCTGTCCACCTCAGCATTTCTAAACACAGTTATCTTCCGTCTCCACAGGAGGAGAGGTCCTTTCTTTTTGCCTCTGCACGGCCGTCCTCTTACCATTTCTGCTCCAGCCTTTTCTCCTGTCTCATTTATCTACTCACTGCCTCTACTTTTATATCCTTCCCCTTTAGCTTTTATCTTTTCTTTTTCCAGCATCCTCCTGCTTTTCCTTTTCCACTCCCTCCTTCCTTCACTGCTCCTCGTCGTCCCCTGTGCTCTCAGTGGAACAGCCCATTCAGCAACAAAACAAAGCTGCCCGCAGCATCACACACTGGCTAATCAAGCAAGACCAGAATGCAGCAGCCCTCACATCCACTCAACACCTACATGATACTGGGCAGCACTGGCAGAGAAAGGTCTGTCACATTAAGGAGGATTCATTGGAGAAAGGTTGAAGAGAATAAATGTGCACAAGACAACTTTACCTAGTTTTGGCAGCTGATGAGCGCTAAAGGTAATTTTTGATTCCAAAGGTTTGGTCTGTGTTTACATTTGCCTCATGGACATAGTGAAGAGAATGAGTTTGACAGTACAAAAGGCCGTAATCACCAAGGTAAAGATGAGTTGGGAAGGAGGGCTAAAGGAGGGCATGAGGGAGAGGCAGAAGGATAATGGGAAGAAGAAAATTCTCCGACAGGCCATCCCCAGTGAGGCAGCGCATTCATGATGCTGATGAAACCCAACAATGGTCAGCTGCAATCTCCTCCTGGATAGAGGATGAGCATTTACAAGCTAGCGTGCCAGCCAGCTCCTCCGCGAAGGAAAATAACTGCTGTTCAGCTTCTATGAAAACTCAAAATACAACAAAGAAGCCGGTCTTGCAAGATGCAGAGATAGGACAGGTGTTTAAACATGCCACAGCAACAACAGGGGGGGCCACATCAAGGGTTGGTGTATGAACAAAGTGCACTATAAGCTAGCAAAACGTTGGAATCACTCATCCACTTACAAGATAAAAATATTCATACGCATGGCCAGGGCACAGATTTGTCCCATGGTGGGATTAGGGAATGGAAGTGTGTTACTGACATGAGAAACGCATCCTCTTCTTACTGCAAGAGGAAGAGGGAAGGCTTAAGAACACGGACAGGGAAGACTGTGGAAGCAGAACTGCTGCAGAGATGGAAATGTGCTAAAAGACAGCAGACTCTGCCAAGTAACTTGTTGTAACATTCACCACTTCCTCCTAGGTTGTCAGCCTGGCTTCAACCTTTTGATTTCTAAACACAGAAGCAAATTAGTGCCTAACCTCAGAAAATGTATGTATACTGTATGTATGTATGTAACAAAATGACAATATTTCTGAGTTTTAGTCTCCCAAGCTGCAGTTCTAATAAACCATAAACCACTTCTTTCATTTTGACTTTTCGTTGCCATAAGGAACCTGTCCTGCAAAGCTACATCGAAAGAGAACTAACTGTTACATGAAGAGAAACCAGCCTGCAACAGAGTGCAGAATATAAAGCACAGGCGTTAAAGGAATAGTTTGACATTTTGCGTATTCCCTTTTTTCCCCTAGAGAGTTAGGCAAGAAGTTTAATACCAGATATATAACTGGTATGGATCTAACTCTCGCAAGACGGCAAATCAGCACAATTGCCAAAATGTTGAATCAGTCATTTAAAAGATCTCACCTTTCTCAAAAAGTATAATTTTGAGTAAAGGATTTTCTAAAGGCTTTTCTCTGCTCAGACAATATGCCCCTAAATGCTCATTAGCACCAAGTTTATAGGCAGACAGAGTACACTATGGGTACAGTTCAACGTGTTTTGCAAAATGTTTATTATACTCATGCACCGAATACTGATGTTTGTATAATAACGTCTATTTCTGAGGTTCAACATGCAGTTTCACCTGTTCTGGTGCTAAGCAGGAACATTTCACTGCTCTACAGGTACAATCATACAGCAAAATTGTCATAACATGTTTAAAGGACGTCTGGGTGCATTGCAAGGCACTAATGGCGTTAAAAGGAAAGAGTGGGATGGCAAGGAGGAAGAGAGGGCAGAGTGTGCTGCGAAGAGGAGAGAGCGTGATGGTAGGCAGCAGAGAGGAGACTGTAGTGTTGAGACCGAGAGGCGCGAGTGATGGTGTGGAGTAGAGGAGAGTGCGATGGTACGATGGGATTTGAGTCTTTTAACTTCATTTAGTTCCGCCTCAGTCAGGGGTCTGTAGATTATGTCTAATTAAGCAGCTTAACATGGCTTAAAAAGCACCACACAGAAAGCACAAGAGCCTTATCTGTCAACCTGCTCAAACGATTCTCCGCTTCTCCTTTTCTTCCCGTGGCAGGCTAACATAAATTCCCTTTGCATGGCCTTTATGCAAGAGAGATTAAAAGCTCCGACATCGGAGCGAGCTGGATAGCTAGCAGCCGCAGCGATAGCAGTGTGGGCTGCGGAGAGAGGGAGAGAGCATGTGTGGCGAGCAGTGGGGAGGCACAGGGGCAGGCAGATGCTTCCTCTCAGACTGCAGGAGGAGAGAGAGTTGATAAAGAAGGGTGGGGCTCACACGAGTGCTCCAGTCATTCTCATCAGTACTGGTACACCAGCCAGAGTTAAGCCCTACAGTCTTCTCATTATCAGAGTTTATAACAATACATCACCAACCAGGCAGGAGCATTAACGCCAGTGTGGTCCAGGTAACAATCAAAAATTCCAGGTGATTTGATGAACAGCTGTATAAGCCAAACAGGCATGATATTCCCAACAAAATAAAGACTGGGTTAACATTAGCATTCCAGGTTTGATCAGGTTTTGGGAGTATTCTGGTTACGTTTTGCGCATGTAAAATCATATCCTGGCATGAAAAGCCTGGATATGCTAGCTGCAGTACTCCGATAGAAATCAAGTTCTGGGAAAAATGTAATGGGCAGATCAACTGATGATGAAAATAATAGCTAGTTGCAGCCGTAGTGATGATTTACACACTGAAACGGAGCCAGTAATATGAAAGGTAAACTGTGTTGTTGCCCTCATCTTCCATTTAACTGGTGA
Source organism: Sander vitreus (assembly GCF_031162955.1). Lineage (NCBI taxonomy): Eukaryota > Metazoa > Chordata > Actinopteri > Perciformes > Percidae > Sander > Sander vitreus. Next base: position 14,189,573 of record NC_135857.1, on the reverse strand, counting down.
TCTGGCGGAACGGTATATGCAGCAGCTGTATCCAACACCCAGAAACCAAAGTGGGCTCATCCTAAACTACGTAGGTAACTCAGTCGGTATAGAAAAGACAGAATGTTGAAATATCATCAACTCAAGATCAAGAGATATGAATAACAAGGTTTCTCAGGTTCCTTGTGAACGTCTTATCTTGAACATGATCAAAACCAGCATATGAATCAAAACTGCTGTGCATGTAAACATACTTCTTATTA